>NW_016107359.1:7381273-7397149 GCF_001604975.1 Cebus imitator
TTACTCATGTAATTATGTATGCCCTATCACTAAGCCTATATATGATGACCTTACTTACAACCCTTCCACCTACTTGTACCTAGTAATAAATACAGATGCTTCTGGATGTTTGGGGCCTCGCCTGTCTCTGCTCATAGGAGACACGGCCCCTTGAGTCCAGCTGCTCTTCTCCAGTTCTTCAGTGTCCTGTCTCTTTACTTCTCAGATCCTGCATCTCAGCACAGCATAAGTGACACCCCACGACACTGTGGGGTCAATAGCCCTACAACCATGATTAAAACTGCCACGACAGAAATAGTAACTTTGTTAGAGCAGAAAACAGTTCCAGGTTCCTGGCGTGGACATTAATATGGCATGTGCTTTTTTTTTTCTATTTCAATGAAAGAAATGAATCACAAAGAATTCTATTTACTTAAAGTATACAATAAATCTTTATAAAATTTGACCTCAGGCTATATTACCTCCTCTCTCTTCTGTCATAATGTAAGCCAAAGGGATCTGAACTATCTCTATGTTGCACAGAGCAGTACATGAAACTGTTTCATTGTGGATAGCATATTGACCTACTCAGGCTAGCATCCTGAAAGTATAAGTTACATAGCATAAGAGGAAGTATAAGTTACATAATATAAGTTACATAGTATAAGTTACAAAGTATAAGTTACACAGTATAAGAGTTACAAAGTATAAGAGGACAGAAAGGCCCAGCAGGAGAGATGGAGAAAAAGTCTGGATTCCCACTTACCTTCCAGAGGTGACCAGACTGATAGAACACAGTATGGCTTGTTGCAGGTACAAATGAGGCAGCACCACAGCTGCTATACCCTATAGTATTATGGTGTCATAAAAATGGATTTCATAGTAAATGTGATGGTTAAATTTATGTGTCAGAGAGTACCCTGGCATTTGACCAAACATGATTCTGCATGTATCTGTGAGGATGCTTCTGGATGAGAATTAACATTGAATTCCATAGACTGAGTAAAGCACTGCTCTTGCTAATGGGGGTGGACTCCAGTTTCTTTAATTGAGGGCCTGAATATAACAAAAAGGCTGGTTAACAGAGAATGCTCTTCCTGTCCTGCTGTTTGAGCTGGAACATCAATCTTATCCTGACTACAGAAGGGCTGAAACATCTACTTTTCTTAAATCTCTAAACTGCTGATTTTTGACTGGAACTTTTTTTTTTCTTTTAGTTTTTATTTAATTGAGACAGAGTCTTGCTCTTTTGCCCAGGCAGGAGTGCACTTTTCTAAGCATGGTTCACTGCAGCATCAGCCTCCTGAGTAGCTGGGACTACAGGCACACACCATCATGTGTGAGCCACCATTCCCAGCCTGCACTGGAAGTTACACCATTGACTCTCCTGATTCCTGACCTTCAGACTTGTCCTGGGACTATGCCATTAGCTTTCTTAGACCTGCAGCTTGCTGACAGCAAACCTTGGGGCTTGTCAGCCTCAGTAACTATGTTAACTGACTATATATAAATAAATAAATATATATATATATATATATATATATATATATATATATATATAATAAATACATAAACATCTGAGGAAGCACACACACACACACATACACACACACACACACACACACTCCATAGACTGAGTAAAGCACTGCTCTTGCTAATAGGGGTGGACTCCGGTTTCTTTAATTGAGAGCCTGAATATAACAAAAAGGCTGGTTAACAGAGAATGCTCTTCCTGTCCTATACACACACACACACACACACACACGTGTGTGTGTGTGTGTGTGTGTGTGTGTGTGTGTGTGTGTGTAAGATAAGTCTGCTGCAGGAAGGCTTAATGTTTCTAACTCTGTATTGTCCTACATGCTACAGGGCTTGTCTTCCAAAGTGATGGTTCACTTTCAATGTTATATATTTTTTGATATTGTTTTCTGAGATATGCTTATTCTAGATTCACTAATTCCCAGCATTTCAACAGTCTTTCTTAGGATTCCCAGTGTTACCATCTTCTCAGCTTGGATTATATTGCCAAATGTTTTCTTTTATGGTAAGTCTTTTGTCTTTCTGAAAAACTGTATTATGCTGCTTTCACTGATCCCTTTGAATTTAGGCTCAGATGGTTTAATCTTCTCATCGTTCAACTGTGTTTCCTTTAGCCTTGTCCTACAAAGTTCTGGAGACTGCACATTTTCTTACAGTGTCGCACTTAGTTCATACACTATTGTTCTAGATGCTTTTGAGAACAAGTTTTTATTTTTGACTCTTGAATTCCAAAACCTCTGTGCTTCTTCACTTTTTCCCCTTTTATTTTTACCTACCTTTGGACAGTAGCTAGTTCAGCGTGGATCTGAAGCCACGAAGGGCATTGGCCACACCACTCACCCTCAGGAGTATTCAGTTCCTCAAGTAATCAATAAACTCCTATGTGGCTTCAGGGAATATGTTGTTTGTTCATAAATTATTTGTCGCTCTGGTTTTTTTGTTTTTGTTTTTGTTTTGTTTTTTTTTTTTTGATCAGTCTGGTATTCATGCTAGAATTTACAAGAATTTAACTACATTGCTGCAGTCATGACCCTTTTACTTTTGGGTCAAAATTAATGTTTGATCTTTATTTATAATATATATTGCTTCTAGGAAATTCCATAAGTTTAATGTGTTTATATAGATTATAGATAAATCAATGCATATATAATATTTAAGAAATTATGTATTAGTTTTTTCTGTATTATATATTATATAGTATGCATTAATTGTATACCATATTTCACACATAACTAGATTAAATTATGTAAATCTGATTAGTAAATTTCTGTAGAATTTTTATGCAATCTTATTTTGACCTTTTAACAAATTATACTTAATTTATGCAACTTTCTCTGTTTAAATCATAAACTATTTGATAAATAAAATTATACTTTATTAATATTCGTAACACCAGTGGCTAGAAATAATACCTGCTATGTAATAGTAATTAAAAGTTGTTACATATCAAACTTAAAACATTTCCATTCTTAAACATCAGTATTTTCAACAATCAACATAAACACCAGAATATATCACCAAAATTTAGCAATTATGAGCTAGGAAATATAGTAGTTAAAAATCATGGGCAACTTGACCCAAATTATATTGGAGAAAAATAAATATTCCAGTTTCATATATAAATATTCACAGTTGAATTAATTTTGTATGTATCCCTAATGTCTTAATCATTTCTGAACATCAAATGTTCCCTGAAGAATTTCTAATACCGCATGTGAGATTAAAATGTCTAAAGTTTTATAATGCTTATACAGATATTTATTTGCTAAGATACTGTAGCATAAAAATCTTGACACTTACAGTTCTCCAAATTTTACTTCTAAAATATATTTTTAAGAAATAATGAAAAATAAATATTTGATTTAGATATTGAAATTATTTTCTATCCTGGGTATCATCCTGCACACAATGAAATAAAACATTAACAAAAACTTCCTTAATGGACTTTTTTTTTTTTTTGAAGATGATATTGGAAAGCGGAAGGAAAAAAAAGCTTGCATTTTATACATTTTTTCTTTTCTTCTTACTTATTACTAATCTGTTTTGGTTCTCAAAGCAGAAATAAATTAGTCCCTTAAATCTTACCATTGATACTTTTAGAAAACAAATTTATTGAGGAAAATTTTCCTTTATATTACTATTTGAATGCGTTCCTTCATATTTTTGAAAGGGCAATCAGATTTGACTTTCCAGGTCTATAGTTCCTCACTATTCAGTAACCGTGTTTGCTCAGTACCACCACCATATTATTCTAATGCAGAATTTTTGAAAGAAACATTTATAACTAGGACTATCTTGAAAGGTTTTGCAATTTTAGTACAAATAACTCTGTAGCTTATAGACAGAAAAATCTGCAAACAAGTCTTTTCCATTCCTGGAGGACAAACCTTGCACATTTTCAACAATTTATTTGACTTTCAATGTCCATTTCATCCAAGCAATCAATTTATCTGTCTCTTTGGAGTCTGTGAACAGAACTCTATTGCCAATTGTCTGGTGGCAGGGATTTCCCTGACTAGCTGCCCTTTTTGCTCCTTTTCTAGTGCTGTCACTAGAGAGAAATGACTCTATGCCACTGAAAGGAAACACTTTCTGACACACAGTGCTATCTATATAAGAAAAGAACAATGCACATGTATTTGATACGTTATCTATATGCCATTAAAGATGTGCATATATACTCAAATTTTCCATTGTATGTGAATGTTGTCCTTCCATATAGTAGCTGTATTTACTTTGGGCATCAATTTATCCTAAATTTGGCATGCGATGTTTAATATAGACATGATTTATTTAATTTGGAAAGATATTCTTTGCAAAACCTCCATTCAACTTCCTTCTTCTTAATAGAGATTGTGCTTTGTTTGGTGGCACAAATCATTTAATATGCATAAAAGAGTTTGAAAATAAATATAACTTACTGGGGCTGAAATCACGGCCATTGGCTTCCATATGTAAAGACTGATGGGTGAAGATCGTCTTTGGTGCTCTGCTAGATGTTCTTTTCAAATTATTTTTATGGGGCATGTTATTTTATTTTCCCATCTCTTTACCTCTTGCTTAGATGTCTAAGCGATATTAAAACTTATTCCAATTTAAAAAGGAATGTAGAAATGTTCCCTTCTTAGTGTAAACCCAAGGTACTGGGGGTCTCTCCTGGTGTATTTCTATTTCAAAAATCACTACAAATTGACAGTTAAATATACTGCTACTTAAGACATAAGAATCATAATTTACAACATGATATTTGCTAAGCAAAATTATCTTAATTATCCAAACAATTCCACCCAGAAAATCTATAAGAAGAGTCTCAGTAATAGAAATAAGTCAGGGGTTCTTGATATTCAGCATTGCTGTTGAGTTAGTATTTTAGTAGAGTCTTGTGGTAAGGAATTTAAATTAATGTCTTAATTTTCTTCCTTGCTAGTATAAAAGAGAAAATATTTTATGTGCGATTACAGATTACAACCCTTGCATCAGATTAATTCTCATCAATTTTCATTACTAAAATTAAAATCCTTCACTTTTACTCATTACTTAAGAGGGTTACTTCAATGCTTTTAAAATATATAAAGATCATTTCTATTGAATTTGTTGTCTATTTTGGTCCTATTTTTTGTACCTATTATTGTCAAAATGTAAATAACAGATTATGATAGTATAATAATTCACAAATCTTTTGGTTTTATGTTATTTGCTTTGCTGCATTGTGTTTTAAGAGATTATATGATGCTTTGAGGTGAGAGTATTTTTTGCCATTAAAATATGATTGTTATTGGCAAAAAATTCTTTATAACATAAATGACCTTGAAAACAATGAACAACTCAACAAAGTTTATATGTTCAGTATCATTAACCGTTGTCTTAATACAATATGACTATTGATTAAGAAACATGCTAAAATACCATTGCAGCATTCCTTATTTGGTATTGCTCCTGGAAATCATTTAGGTAGTACTCATTTGGTGTATTCAAAAGTTTATTTACATGACTTTTAGGAATATAACCTATTTAGCCAAAAAATAATGGAATAAGAAAAGTTATCTAGGATCTATCATGGTAAATTTGAATGTTAAATAATGTAGTTTACAAGAAAAAATAACTATGGGGAATACCTGTAGACCCAATAATATATTTGTGTGTGTGTGTGTGTGTGTGTGTGTGTGTGTGTGTGTGTGTAAAGTCTGTTAATTTGTCATCATTTTATTCACAGAAAGCACTGTACATTGCATATGTGTTTATACTAAGTAGAGCTACTTTGGGGGAAATTAAGAAAAAAAAAACAGTAATCCAGTTTAGTTGTTAACAATGCCTTCATTGGACATCTTTATTGCACTAAACCTGAATTCCTATTGCCAGTGTGTAAATCTATATGACCTTGATCAATATTTCCTATTTATTCTTTTATACTTGCTTAAAGCATTAAAAGTGGCTACAGATAATACAGATAAAATACCATTACTCCAGGAATATCTTAGAGCAATAAAGCACAGTGACCCCATTTTCTTGGATTAATCTGCTTGGGTTTAGATTTTGGTTTAACTTATAATTACCTATGTCATCCTGATAAAGTTACATAACTTCTTTAAATAGCAGCTACCTTATCTATAAAATGGGATAAATTTAACATTTCTAGATTTTTGTAAAGATTAATATGATAACGTACACAGATTATTATATCAATTCTAGATACTTAATAAACAGGTAATAAGTGGTAGTCAATTTGAGAGCTAGTCCAAGGCATTAGCTATGCTTTTTCTTTTAGGATGAACATAATTACCAAATGGCACTCAAAGTTTTGAAAATGTTATTTTTTGAGATAAAAAAAAAGTTGAGACTTCCTAATATCATGGCCTCAGAATCTCCCATTTTACCATCTTGGCATCATATCTTTGGAATAGAAAAGTCGACTCTTTCCTATTAAGAAGCTAGCACACCTTGTTTGCCTTTTGAAAATTTATGCTGCTGTTAAACATCAAAAACTGTGTCACATGGAAATGCCTTCCTGGCAGGGTGTGCCGTTGCTGTTGAATCATCTGTTTCTGCTATCATTAAGTACAAAAGCTTTGAAGTAAGACCTAAAGCCAAAATTCTCACAGATGTTGCATGGAAATAAACTTCAAAAAGGATGCACAGTGCTCATTCATAGACAGGTAAACATCTGTGTGTGAGAGAGAGAGAAAGAGAAAAGAAAGCAAGAGAGACAGAGAAACTCACCTAAAGGTTTAGCTTTGAACAAAACAGGGCCTGGGCCTTTTCTTTCAAATGAATATCTCTGTTTATATAGCTTCCTGCCTCTGTGCTAGGTGACTGTTGAAGTCCCACTGTTTGAATTACTTTACACTGACCTCTTCCTAGTTCCCAATAGTTCGTTTCATAGTAAGGTTTGTTTTCTTTAATGAGGTTCAGCTAGGACCTGGGATAAACAAAATGAAATAAACATCCTTTAACAGATTCTATTTGAACAAGAGGAGGGGCCAATAATCAATAGGAGATGTCCTTGAATCTGCAGATTTGAAATTGGAGATCCCATAAATTCAACGTGTTTAAACCCACTAAATCTTTCTTTACATAAGAAATATTATATTTCATACACTAAGACTACAAAATGGGGATAAACAAAGCCATATAATGAACTCATTCTTTGTTTTGAATAAGTGTCCAAGATTTAGATCAAGTTTTACTTTAATGAAGAAAGGACTTTTGTCTTTTTGCTGTGTTAACCAATGCCTTAGAAATACTGATACCATCACAAAATGAAAAACATAAAAAACAAAACTGCAAATTAGAAATGGCCAATCTATCAGGATTATAGCTTGCTGTTTCAAAGCCTAAAGCTTACTCAAAACCCCAAAATAATTTCATCAAACAATGTTACAAATGGAGATAAACGGCCCGGTTCCCTCTGAGTTTTGAAGTCTGTTGTCTTCTATTATTAGTTTATCATATGACTTATTTTTCAAAAAACAAGAATCTATCAAATTCATGCCACTAAATCTCTTTACTACTTTGATCTTCGTTTATGCTGGAAGGCAAAACAGCCTATGTGATGCCAGGCTTTATGAAATGTAGATTCTTTGCCCTTCATGTGCAAGCCAAACTTCCCTCACCTCCAAGTATTCTGGAACGGATCAATGGCAAGTTCTGCCTCAAAACGTCTTTTCTCTTCTTATCCTCAGTGAGAATGCATCAATAAATAGGAAGAGATGATGATGCTATTGAAGCCTGTAAGCACAACTTCTCATTTCATCAGCTTTGCTGATGTTACCTCTGGCTCAGAGGTTCCATTTTCTCTCTGCCTCTCTGGAATGCATTGGGATTGCTTTGACAGCAAGCCCCAAAGGCACATGGCAGAGAGCTTCTTGCTTTTTAAGTCTTCTTTTACTGGCTCACCAGTTAAGTGCAGTAGCAGTTCTAATGATAACCGGGAAGCTGACAAAATAATCCAAACAGAGCTTCCCTCAAATTCTGAGCTGAAAAAAACAACCAAAAACCTATTAGTATAAATGCATTTTACTCTGGATATAAAAGAAAGTGCAATATGCTTCTGAAAAGACTGACTTTTATTTTATTATTATTACTATATTTCTTCCATTCTTTTCTGTTAGAAGTTCATGAACTGGGGGCGAGAAAAAGGTGACTGGAATTCTTTCTTACTTATGAGTATTATGACCAGAGAAATTGTGTAATTCTCTGTCATCCTTAAAATTCAATCTTCTGTCCGGGTGAGGTGGCTCACACCTGTAATCCCAGCACTTTGGGAGGCTGGGTTGGGTGGATCACAAGGTCAGGAGTTGAAGACCAGTATGGCCATCATGGTGAAACCCCGTCTCTAGTAAAAAATACAAAAATTAGCTTGGCATTGTGTCTCATGCCTGTAATCCCAGCTACTTGAGAGGATAAGGTAGAAGAATTGCTTGAACTAAGACCAGGTAGGCGGAGGTTGAAGTGAGCCCAGACTGCACCACTGCACGGCAATAGAGCAAAACTCCATCTCAAAAAAAAAAAAAAAAATCCAATCTTCTTTACTAGTTTGTATTCAGCTATAAATCACTTGAGGCAATTATATATCCAGATCAAATTCTTATAATGCTTAAATAGAAAATATATGTTTATGTTTAAGATTGTGAGAGACACTAAAATAATCATTAACATGAATTGTCTGTTTTTAGAAGTGAAAAATAAAACTCTTTTCCTTTAATAGATTAAATACACCTATCTCAAGAGCAGGAGCTTCTCTAAATTCTTTTTCTATTTCCGAAGTTTTCTGTGTTTTATTGTCCATAATCTTATTGTCCCCAAAAGATATCTCCATCCCATAATATTTCAAACCTGTGAATATTACCTTTTATGACAAAAATGCTATTGAGTTAAAGAATCTTGAGAGGAAGAACTCATCCTGCATTATCTGGTAGGCCCTAAATACCATCAAATATATTCTCATGATAGCAAAGCAAAAATAACTTTGAAACACAGCAAAGAGAAGAGATATAAGCAGAAGCAGCAGAGACTATCTGACTTAGAAAGATCGCAGTGATGCAGCCACAAACCAAGGAATGCCTGCAGCCTTTAGAAGCTGCAAGAAGCAAATAATATATTATTTGCTACAGCCTCTGGAGGGAGTGTAGCACTGGCAAACCCTTGACTTACAACTTTTGGCCCACATAACTGTAAGAAGATAAATTTCTGTAGATTTAGGTCACCCAAAATTTTTTACAGCCACCACAGAAAACTAATACATTGCCATTTCCTCACTTTGTCCATTCCATGTGTGTTTTGGCAATCTTATGTCCCTAGACTTAGGACCTTGAATGTGGAAATTACACCTGTCACCTTTTTGTGTTAGACTTAGTACCTAAATGATTACACAGAGCTGGGGCCAGGAGAAAGTTTCCAAATAGATTAGTGAATGCCATCATCAGTGAGATAATTGTTTTTGACACAGTTTCTAACTGTAATGATTAAGAATAGATTCACAAAAAGTTAAAAAAAAATTGATTGATTATCTAGAGACATATTTGGAGTAGGAATAAAATGAAACATGCAATTTTACATTGAGGAAATAGAAAAGGACATCATAAATAACAGCAATTGTGGAATCTGAGAGATAACAATCGAAAAGAGGAAATAATAACAGGATTTTTGTTTTCTGTTCAACTTATAAAGAGTTTGGATGATGTCAGTCCCATTCTCACAAGAAGAAAAGTTGAACAAGCTGCAAATCAATAACACTTCTTATAATCTATGTGGAATTAAAGCCACAAGGCAAACTGCCACCCCTACCGCTGGAGAGATAGACAAGTGAATACAGAGAATAACAACTTATTCTCTGTATAAGTTGCAGATGCCAAGGACAGAATTTCGTCACTGGTGCCAATCCTGTTTAGAACATTTACATTTTAATTGACAAATTGCTGGAGATTGAGTATGGACTAGCTTGAAAGCTAAAATCTCCATGTGGTCCTAGTCTGTCACTAATTTTATCTCCAGGAATCCCACGACGTTCTCAAGAGTGAGGATTGGATGAAAATTCTCTCACACTTCTGGCAGAAGGAAGGGAAAAGTAACCATTTTGAAATATACCCAGATATCTTTGCTTCCTTTAACAATGCCTGCCCTCACAGGAAACAATTTTGTCAGAGCCTAACTGGGACTTACTGAAGTCTGACCTACCTGTTGGAAGTGAAATATCCAATTCCAGCCCCTTCTAGCCTTTCTGTCTCACCTATGGAGGAAAGAGAAAAGATTATTAGAAATTGTGAGGGTCACAGCCAAGGACACAGGTTCACTAGAACACTGAGACCTAGTAGTGGAACCGTAGGATGCTTTCCTCCCCACACACCATTTTACCGCATGGATAGGACTCCTGTGTAAAAACAAGGGATGACAGCTAAAAGCATTGCAAGCCTGAGAAACGTTTTAAAAACTGAATGTCTTCATTTTACAGGCCCCTCCCCACAAAAGGTGAAACAAAAAGGAGGACCCTAGATGGAATTTAGCTTCTAACACCACAGCTCCAACTGACAGGAAAACATAATCTGAATCACATGTAGATAAACAAAACTTCACACTAAAGACAAATCTATCTCGCTTCTTTAATTCTATACATATATATGGCTTCCAATTTAAAATTATAAAACTTAGAGCTAGATTTGAGGGCCAGTGTTGGGATCAAGCTTACAATCCCAACACTTTGGGAGGCTGAGGTGTGTGGATTGTTGAGCCCCGGAACTTGGGATCGGCCTAGGCAGCATACTGAGAACTGTCTATTAAAAAAAAAAAAGAAAAGAAAAGAAAGAAAGAAAAGAAACAAATTACAGCATAATAAAAGGCATAAAACAGAGTCTGAATAGAAGAAACAAGCTTTAAAACCAGACTCAGATATGGCAGAGGTTTTAAAATTTAAAATAATTACCATTAACGTGTTTAAGGTGGCAATGGGAAAAATTGGACAACATACAAGAACAGACAGTATAAGCAGAGAGATGTAAACTCTAAGAAAGAATCAAAAGGAAATCCTAGAAACTAAAGTCCTGCATCTTATGATCTGCATGCTTGTGTTTCCCTCAAACTCACATGTTGGAAATCCAAATCCCAAGGTGATGGTATTGGCAGGTGATGCCTTTGGGAAATAATTACCTTCTGAGGGTGGATATCTCATGACTCTAATTATTAGTCTCATAAAAGAGGCTAAAAGGAGCTTGTTTTCCCATTTTACCATATGAAGACACAGCATGAGTCTTCATATAAAATTATAAAAAGCCCTCATATAAAAACCTTCATGTAAAAACCCTCTTATGTGTGAGAGCAGGTTCTCACTGCACACTGAATCTTCTAGTGTCTTGATCTTGAACTTTACACCCTCCAGAACTGGGAGAAGTAAATTTTTTTTGTTTATAAGCTACCCAGTTCATCATATTTTGTTAAAACAGCCCAACCAGGCTAATACATTTTACCAGAAATGAGTAATGCCTTTGATGGGCTTACCACTAAACTGGATGTATGCTTAAAGATGTGTCAATAGAAACTTCTCAAACTGAAATACACAGAGAAATGAAGAATAAAAAATAAAGTGGAACATAAAAACCAAATACTGTGGGAAAATTACAAAATGTGTGACATAGATGTAAGGAGAATAACAGAAAGACATAAAGGAAACAAAGGAATATTTAACATAATAAGGGCTGAATAATGTGCACAATGAATGGCAGACACCAACCTACAGGTTCAACAAGTTTAGTAAACAGCAAGCAAGATACATAATAAAAATCCCCATCTAGTCATGTTGTATTCAAATTGAGGGAAACTAGGGACAAAGAGAAATTCTTAAAAGAAGCCAGAAAGAAGTGGTTGAGTGTACATCTTACCTATAGAGAACAGAAATAGAATTACATTGGATTTCTTCACATAGAATGGCATTACACTTCTTTACAGAAACCATACAAGCAAAAAATTGTGGACTAAAATATTTCAAAGATGTTGAAAGAAAATCCTAAATCAAAATTCTATATCCAGACAAGTTATCTTTTAAACAAAAGAAAAAATAACTATTCCTCAAACAGAAACTAAGAGAATTTGATGCCTGTAGATCTGCCTTGCAAGAAATATTGACAGTTTTTCAGAAAAAGGAAAAATTAAATGGGTCAAAAAATCAGATTCAAATAGAGAGGAAGAAAATTAAAGGTAAAACAAATAAAAACAAAATAAAATATTTTATGTTAAATTACAAGGCTTTGTAATTTCTTTCCAAAAACTGTCAGAATTCATCAAAAACTAAAAGTCAGTGATGCACTTCCTTGTTTCAAAATGAGGAAAATCTTGTTATGCCCTGCCTTTGTCCTTTCTGTGTTGACAAAACAGAATATCTTATGCTGGGTAATTTATCTGAAAACAAATTTATTCTCACAGTTCTGGAGGCTGGGAAATCTAATATTAAGTTGTCAGCGTTTGGCGAGAGCTTTCTTGTTTCATTATCTCATGGCAGGATGACAGAAGGTGACATAGGGCTAAAATGAGAGAAAAGAGAGGGCCAAATTTGCAATAAGCCCATTCTCTCAAAAACAAACCCATTTCCCTGACAGCAATATTACTCTATTCATGAGAGTAGAGCCCTCATGATGTAATCACCTCTTAAAGTTCCCTCTTCCAAACACTGTTGCATTGAAGATTAAGTTTCCAACACGTGAGCTGTGGGGGACACATTCAAATTATAGTAGGTTCGTAACTGTAACTTCTAAGTCTCTAAATTTATTTAACTGAACAATTATTCCTTTTCAAAACAGTAGGTGCAGCCTTTTATTAGTGAAAGTTATTTGTGAGTTATAGTTGAGGAAAATCACCTAATCCCAAATGTTTATTTTTCTTCTTCCAGAATCTCCAATAAAGAATGGTGAAGGAATTTATAAAGGTATTATTTCAAATGGTCAAAGAGTTAAAGAGAAGAAACTGATAGGTGATGTACTTGCAGCCTGTTTATAATAAAGTCAATTTGATATAGAATCCAAGAAAGGCTCATGACTAGATATTTAAGATAATTGCTAATATATGGACTCTAGACAAAATAGAAAACATGAGAGCATGAAGAACAGGAATCAAGGCATGCAACACAGTAGAGGAGCTCTTAGATTGAAAATGATTGAAAGTCCAAGGAAGACTACTGCACCATGAGACTGAAGAATAACGAGTCCTAATTAGATAAGAATGATCTCCCAGGGGAAAAAAAAATCTGAATAAAATCAATGGATCTTTTGGATTATTTGGTAAAAATGTGAAAATTCTGTAGTTACAGAAAACTAGGCAAAGGAAACAGTGAAAGCATTTATCATCTCCAGGAAAACAGGAGAGTACACAGGAGGGAGATTTAATCATGTGCATGGCTGGGCCATAGAGTGAACACACTTTACAAAGTATGCTTTTCTCTGTGTATGCATTTCTTTTACAATTGTAATAAGTATAAAAAAAAAGAAGAGACATTTGTGTTCGCATATGGGTAAACTGTTTTTTTTAAATAATATTATTTGTAAAACAATGTGAATTGTGTTGAGGAGATTTCCATGAGGTTGGTAGAGATCAATAGATATGTCACTTTCCTTTATTTTTAATATATTTTATTTATTTTATTTTTTGGGATGAAGTTTTGCTGTTGGTGCCCAGGTTGGAATGCAATGGCCCCATCTCAGCTAACTGCAACTTCTGCCTCCTAGGTTCAAGAGATTCTTCTGCCTCAGACTCCTGAGTAGCTGGGACTACAGGTGGGTGTCACCACGCCCAGCTAATTTTTGTCTTTTTAGTAGACGGGGCTTTCACCATGTTGATCAGGCTGTTCTCGAACTCCTGGCCTCAGGTGATCCACCTGCCTTGGCCTCCCAAAGTGCCAGGATTACAGGCGTGAGCCACCACTCCCAATTGGATATATCACCTTATAATCTACCAAATAGTCTCAAAATGTTATAATTTGTTCTTGCTAAGCAAAGTTTTACGTAAGGTGGCACATTCATAAATTTCAGCATATATGGTTTCTTCTTCCTTTCTCCTTATTCGGTCTTGTCTCACTCATTTTCTTCAATCCCTCTTCCACCTTATTATATCTTCCTCCATTTACAGTCCCATCCCTTATAAAAAATAGAGCTACTTCTTTAATGTAGACTAAACAAAGCATAAGTGCATAGAGAAAAATTAATAAGGATAATCACTACAAAAGGGGTGATGGGGTACTCCTTCTAAAAGAGAAAAAGGAAAATGAGAAAATTATATAGAAATGTGCTTCCTGAACTGCCTTTGGTACCACATTTCCTCTCATCATGGTGCACCTGTTTTTCTCCTCTCTATCTACTGGTAGATTTGGTATCAGTTCAAATCCATTTGCTGACACATTAGATCTCAACTTTGTGCCTCTCTTTTGCTCTAACAGTGATGAGTGATCTCTTATGTGTCTTCTGGTCTTACTTTGTTTCTTCCCTGATGGGAAACAAAAGACTTTGACAAATCTATCCCGGTACCCTTAAAGTGATTTTCTTCAGGCATCATTTGAAGTTCTCAGTTGAATATGGAGAAAAATGTCTTCATATAAGTTAATACACTTTGTTGAACAAAAAAACGCATGTTAGAGATAGACTGACCTATTCAATATCTTCTATCTTCAGAATTCTCAGCTCATGAATGAAATATTTTAGAGATGTCTATCAATTTTTCTTGTAGGGTATATAGTTCAAGAAGTTACATATCAATTATAATTAATTAATTATTAATAGCTGACAAATAAACTTATGCAACTACTTTTTTTCTGACCTATACTAGTATTACATACAATGCTTAGATGATGAACTACTGGCTTAGGTGAGTAGTTGCTCAAGATGACATAGTTAATAAATAAGGGATGGTGCTGAAATTTACACATATGCATACTTAAGCCCACACATATATAAATTTAAAATTTATGGTTTTTAACCTATACTTATCTTCAGTTCTTATATTACGTATTTATGAATATTGTAAATGGTGATCGATATTAGTAGCAATATATTACATTTCATGAAAATCTCATTATTTATTACATTTTGCCCCTCACCCTTTGTTTAGTCTCATAATACACTGGCCAAAAGGAGGAAAAAGAAGGCAATTTTTCTGTTAGAATGAAGTTCTACTTCTTTCTTAATCCATGATGTGAAATTGAAAAGTAAAATTCAAAAGATCAATAATGTACAAATAATAATGAACGGTACTGATTTCTTAAACTGTCAAAAGTAAATATGTCTGCATAAGATTTAATTATAAGTTCAAGTAGACAGATCCATCGATACAGGCAGTGTAAAGCATTTTCACTGACAGGTCTTGCAGTTCCTATTATTGAATTCTGCTCAGTAGTTAAAGTAGTAGTCATCAATTTGGTGACTTAAACAATAATTTTCTCTAAATATCAGAGTGTTCACCCAGTGGAATAAGAATAGTGTATGCAATTGTAATTTGTATTGCAAACAACAACCAAACACTGCCAAAATGACATAAAATAAGGTTGGTATGAAGTGAGATATTTAAAAATGCTCTTGCCCGGCAATGCTCAACATAGTAAATATATCATTTTCACCCCATAGATTCATAAGTTTAATATCATTTAATGAAAATCTAAATTAGTCTTTATATATTTGATTAAAGAGTTGCAAAATTAGTCTGGAAAGGAAGTTTAGGATCATGTGGTCCATGGCCTCACCACTCCTCTGCTGCATTAGGATTTCCATCAATACGGAATTTCTATTTTTTTCCATGAATGAGGCTTTTTACCTCTCCTCATCTCTGTTTATCCCTTTTTAATTCCTTGGTTTCTGATCCAGTGCCTTGCTTGCTAGTACTTGAAACTGTTTT
>NW_016107359.1:7397202-7434229 GCF_001604975.1 Cebus imitator
TTTTGCCGCCACAGTCTTGTCCCAGCTACAGTTACTTCTAATCATGTTCTTCAAACTATTGCCTCTAGGTCTATGGCAGCTGTGAGGGAATGTACAGAAAATCATGGCTCCATGCACCTGAAAAGCCTTGTGAATTGATTGCTTCCAATTATCTGGCAAACCCACTCTCTCCCTCTGCTCACATATTCTCACAATCACTGGGGAAGTAGAAGCTCTAATTTGTTTTTTTTTTCTTTTCAGACCTTCGAGAGCCCCATGTTCCCTTTCACTTCAAGATCACAAGATTTCTTTACCTGTTACATACAGCAAAAGGCAGCTCAGGAAGTATATTTTTATTTCATTTTTCTTTTTTTTTCTTTTTCGCTTTTAGAAATAATATTCCTTTCTTTGTTGATGGCAATTCCAATTAATTTTCTTGAGGCAGTTGTTCTTTGTTTATCTACAGAAAAGAACCAGCTCCACATTTTAAATAAAGAAGAGATTATAAAAGGAAGAAGATGTAATGAGCTGGAAGAGGCATTAAAGGAAAAATAATTGACACAAGATTGAATAAAAAAGAAGGAAGAAGAAAAAGAAGAAATCATATACATTTATTATAACATGTTAACCAGGCAATTTTAATGCAAAAAACAAAAGCTGGCTAGGTTAAAATTTGCAAAACTACTACTTTATGTAAAACATATCAAAATTTAGAAAACAGGACATAATGTCTTTATACTCAAAGCACTAAATCCACAAATATCCCTGCATTGAAATGCATGGATTTTCCTGGTCTCCCACCCTTACTCATTGAAGGCCATCGTCTCCACTACTGCCCTTTATGTGGTAATATTTTAAGAAAACATAATATTCATTACCATTTGAATTACCTAAGTCACTTGGTCTACTGAATACTTTCAACAGCTTTTAAAAATGTTCATGTATCTCACTTTAACCCCTACCCTTTCTAGATAGATAGAAAGATAGATTGAGAGATATACACACAGAAACACACATACACATACACACACAGCACAAAGGGCTCTAAAGTATACGTGTGTGTGTGTGTCTGTGTGAGAGTCACCTGTATTATCTTTGCAATCTTCTTTATCTAAAATTACTTCAAAATAAAATGTTAAAAATAATTCTAGAATTTTACCTCCTTTTACTAATAGTAGCCTAATTCTTCACTCCTTTTCATAGACAAACTTTATGAAATGTTTTCCCTCAACTTCTTTGATTTTGGAACCATCCTAAATTGAATGGTTAGCACCACAAAGGCCACAGCAAACAGTTACTTCCAATGAATAAACCTGATCATCCTGGGCACAGTGGTTCACGCCTGTAATCCCAGCACTTTGGAAGGCCAAGGCTGGCAGACCACGAGGTAAGGAGATTGAGACCATCCTGGCTAACGTGGTGAAACCCGGTCTCTACTAAAAATACAAAAAATAGCTGGATGTGGTGGCGCACGCCTTTAGTCCCAGCTACTGGGTAGGCTGAGTCAGGAGAATCACTTGAACCTGGGAGGTGGAGGTTGCAGTTTGCAGTGAGCTGAGATCATGCCCTTGCACTGCAGCCTGGCTACAGAGCAAGACTCTGTCTTAAACAACAACAACAACAACAACAACAACAAAATTTACTGGGTTTTAGCTCTCTCAGTTCCTTTTTGTTGGAACCTCCAGGTATAAACTCCAGCTACCACATAGGACTCTCATCTAGGCTCTCTTCTCCTTCCATTATTACAACATACTTGAAAATAAACTTCCTACTTCAATTCTCTAACCCAGAAAATTTTTTAGTGTTTTCTTTTTTCATTTTCATTTAATTGACTTTTTAATAGTCCCCATAGGATGTCTAAAATATTCCCCAAAGTTAACATAATCAGCTTGAACTTTCCCAAGCTTGCCTTTATCAAGTCACTTTAATCTCAGTGAATGGACAGCTATCTATCCAAGTGCTTGAACTATACATCTCACAGTTAATCATATATTGCTGCAGCACATTCTCTTACAAATGTATCACTAATTCATTTTTTTTCTAACAACTCCTACATATGTCCCAGTTTTATTCTGTTTTTTTTTTTGTTTTTTTGTTTTTTGTTTTTTTTTTGAGGCTTGGGTGCATTGGTGAGATCTCTGCTCACTGCAACCCCTGCATCCTGGGTTCAAGTGATTCTCCTGCCTCAGCCTCCTGCGTAGCTGTGATTACAGGCATGTGTCGCCACACCCAGCTAATTTTTGTATTTTTAGCAGTGACTGGGCTTCACCATGTTGGTCAGGCTGGTCTTGAACTCCTGATCCCATGATCCGCCCACCTCGGCCTTCCAAAGTGTTGGGATAGCAGGTGTGAGCCACTGTGCCTGGCCTCAATATTTTTTATTCACATTTGGACAGCTTCATTGACCTAAACACATTTTTATCTATATTCTTTTTTTTTTTTTTTTTTTTTTTTTTTTTTGCTTCTGGAATCAACTCTGAACTCCATAACAAGAATTATCTTTAGAAATTCAAATCTGATACTGTGCCTCCATGCTTATAATCCTCCTCTGTTTTACCACTGATACAGGCAGAAGATCCGTAAATCTACAGCATGGGAAAAATACATAATCTCTAGCATAGACTATAAGACTGTGCACAAGAAGCCTATATTCAGTTTTGCAGCTTATATGTCCAATTCTAGCTTTTGCTACTTCAATATTGTTCCACTCTTCTTAATTTCTAAGACTTATTATGCCTCCTTTTCAAATAGACCTTCAGGTATGATTTATTCCCTCCTTGGAAGGTTCCCAGAACTTCGTTCACCTTCATGGAAAAATTCTACTCTTTATTTACATCCTGCTTAACTATTCTCTGGAAGCCTTCACCTTAACTGCTCTTATTTTTATGAAGTGTTTGGACCATGCAAGGGTCTTCCTCAGAGTGCTGCTCTGCATACCAACCAGCATGACATGATGAACATGATCGTACCATGCATGAAGTTTCCTTCTAGGGAGGATTGAAAGTCTTTCTGTTTATTTTAACAATCTCTGTAGAAAAATTATATACTTAGAAATTGACCTTTATTATTACAAATATGTCTTACTGAAAATTTAAAAAATGTTACAAAAGACAATACTGAAGGCTACTTGTTCCAACCTCATCACATATATCATAAAAAATATTTAAATGATTAAAAACAGACATCTGATTTTAATATTTACTATTTTAAATTTTCAATATTTGATATATGTATTATGTTTTAAATAACGTAGTTTAATTTATAAGACAATTTAAAATTTAGAATATAAAGTTAATCTTCACTTAACCAATGATACCAAAATAAATTCTATCTCAAATATTTTAATTAAAATAGAATCATTTTAAAATATAAATTTCACAAATGTAAATGCCTCTCCCTCTAATTTTAATGAAAATAACAACTAAATTATATTCCATGTTTAGGGAAAAACAGTTTTAAAATGCTGCCTCTAGATGAATTCCTCACAAACAAAATCTGTATAGAAAACCAATAAAAAAGATATATACCTTAGGGGTAAAATCATTTGCAAGATATAGATAAAGAGTTAGGTAGCTCTATAGAAGACTATGGACATTAAAAATTAGGTACAAAAACATGAGCAGATGATTATGAAGAAATGAAACTGGTCAAAGCATGAACATGTACATCAAATGGTCAATAGTTCTAACATAAAAGCAATAACAAAGTTAAGAAAACATAGGGTAAAAATCAGACTAAAATCTACAGTATTGGCTTTACTCCAGCTTAAATTTTTTATATTTATGTTTTATAATAATTTCAGTTTTTATTCTAGATTACAGGGTACATATGCAAGTTTGTTACATGGATATATTGTGTGATGCTGAGGTTTGAAGTACGTACAATCTCATCACTGAGGTAGAGAGCCTAGCACCCAATATGTGGTTTTCTAACCTATTCCCCCTTCTCCTTTCCTTGTGTAATACTCTTAAGCATCTGTTGTTCTCATCTTTAAGTATTTGTGTATTCAACATTTAGTTCCTACTTATAAGTAAGAACATACGGTATTAGTTTTTCTGTCGTTAGCATTAATTTACTTAGGGTAATGGTCTCCAGCTGCATCTGTGTTGCTGCAAAGGACATGATTTTGTTCTTTTTTGTGGCTCTGTAATATTCCATGGTGAATATGTACCATATTTTCTTTCTCCTATCCACCAAGGATGGGCAACTAGGTTGATTTCATACTTTTTCCATTGTGAATAGTGCAGTGATGCGTATGCGTGTCCTTTTGGTTGAAGGATTTGTTGTCTTTTGGACATGTACCCAGTAATGGGTTTGCAGGGTCAAACGACAGTTCCAAATTCTTTGAAAAATCAATCAATCTGTACACTGCTTTCCTCACTTGCTGAACTAGTTTGCATTCCCAACAATGTGCAAGGGTTTCCCTTTTACCACAGCCTTACCAGCTTATTTTTTTTCTTAATAATCATCATTCTGACTGGTTTGAGATGATATCCCAAAGCTAGTAGAGAAAAGAAATCAGTAAATTGGAGAAGAACTGAACGAAATTGAGACCCAAAATTTTATTCAAAAAATCAGTGAAACCAATAATTGGCATTTGTAAAAATTAATAAGGATTATTAGCTAGCTAGATTAACAAAGAATAAAAAGAAATCTAAATAAGTGCAATCAGAAATGCCAAAGAGGACATTAAAATGGATTGCACGGAAATACAAAATATCCTCATAGACTATTATGAACACCGCTAAGAATACAAATTAGAAAATGTAGAGGAAATTGGTAAATTTCTGGAAACACTCATCTCCAAGATTGAAACAGGAAGAAAGTGAGGACCTGAAAAGAACAGTAAGTTCGGCAATTCAATCAGTCGTAAAAAAACTGCCAAATGAAAGGAGGTCTGGGCCAAAGAGATTCACAGTCAAATTCTACTAGATGTACAATAGAAGAACTGATGCCCATCTTCCAGAAACTATTTCAAAAGTCCAGGAGAAATGGCTTCTCCCTAACTCATTCCACAAAGCCAGCATCGTCCTGATACCAAAGTCTGGAGGGGACACAATGAAAAAAGAAAACTTCAGGCCAATATCCCTGATGAACATAAATATGAAAATCCTCTTGAAAATATTAGCAAAGTAAACCAAATTCAGTAGGACATCAAAAAGTTAATTTACCATGATCAAGTAGGCTTTACTCCTGGGATGCAAATTGTTTCAACATACAGAAATTAACAACTGTGATTCACCAAATAAACTGAGTAAAACGGCCCTTCTTTATAAAATCCCTCAACAGACTAGTCATCAAGGTGACCTGCCTCAGAATAATAAGAATCATTTTGACAAACTCACAGCCACCATCACACTGAATGGGCAAAAGATGGAATCATTCCTCTTGAGAACTGAAACAAGGCAAGAATGCCCAATCTCATGACTCGTACTCATCATAGTACAGAAAGTCCTAGCCAGAGTAATCAAGCAAGAGAAAGAGATAAAAGGCCTCCAAATAGAAAAAAGAATAAATCAAACTATGTCTCTTTGCTGACAATATGATTAGAAAGAAACCCCTAAAGACTTCACCGAAAGAATTCTCCAACTGATAAATAAACCAGAATACAACATCAATGAACAAAATTAGTAGAATTTCTGTACAGCAATAGCATTCTAGCTGAGAATGAAATCAAGGACAAAATCACATTACAATAGCCACAGGGAAAATGAAATACCTATATAAATGTCTAACCAATGATGTGAAATATCTCTACAAGAAGAACTACAAAACACTGCTGAAAAATTCAAAAATGACTCATAAATTTTTAAAAATTGCATATCTGGGGATAGAAAGAATCAATATTGTTAAAATGGCCATATTTCCCAAAGCAATCTACAGATTCAATGCTATCCCTATCAAAACACCAATGTCATTTTTCTTAGAATTAGAAAAATCTATTCAAAAATTGATTTGGAACACAAAAGACCTGAAGAGCTAAAGAAATCCTCAGTGAAAAGAACAAAGCCATCACATTACCTTACTTCAAGCTATACTACAAGGTAACAATAACCAAAACAGAATGGCACTGATGCAAAAACAAACACACAGACCAGTAGAATAGAATAGGGAAATCAAAAATAGATACCTACAACCATCTGATATTTTTAAAAATTGACAAAAATAATCAATAGAGAAAAGATTTTCTATTCAATAAATAGTGCTGGGCTAACTGGCTAGCCATATACAGAAGAATGAAACTGGACCCCTACTTCTCATTATATATAAAAATTAACTGAGGATGCATTAAAGATTTAGACATAAGATCTCAAACTACAAAGAAACAAAAAGAAAATGCAAGAAATACCCATCTCAAAATCAGCTTTGGCAACGAATTTTTGACTAAGTCTCCAAAATCATTTTAACAACAACAACAACAACAACAAAATAGACAAGTTGGACTTAATTAAAGAGCTTCTGCACAAGAAAATAAATTCCCATCAGAGTAAACAGACACCCTCCCAAGTTGAAGAATATATTCACCAACTATGCATTTGACTAGGGACTGATAGACAGAATGTGTAAGGAACTTAACAAGCAAAAAATAATACAGTTAGGAAATGTGCAAATGACATGAAAGAACCTTCTCAAAAGAAGATACACAAGTAGCCAAAAATCATATGAAGAAATGCTTAACACCACTGATCATCAAATAAATGCACATCAAAACCACAATGACGTCTATTTATTTTTTATTTTCAGTCCAAATAATTTCACCTGCCATTTTAATGCAACATGCACATTTATGATTTCACTGCTTTGGCACAATTCACCCACCCTGAATTGACTCTTCAGCTTACTCTGACTCTTCTTCCATTCATTCAACTCCTCAAATCTCATGTTTCAGAATAGAAGACTGAAGTAATCTCTCCTTCAACTGAACAATTTGTAAATATGTTTATCATACCATTGATCTAATCTGATCATATTACACTTTCTTACATTTGTCTTCGTGATAGATTGTGACATCCATGAGTTCTCATAAGTTGCTAGTAGGAAGCTCTATGCCTGGCAATGGTAAGCATGCAATTACATTTGCTAATTTGGATCTTAGGGGGATGTGTTATTGTTTGAAACATGTTACCTGGGTGAGATATGATGGGGTCAGAGGCAGATCAAGAGAGAGAGCCTAGAAAGAGATTTATGGTTCTATTAACTCACAATTCCCTGGGAGAACACATTTTAGCATAAAATATTTGAAGCATCAGGGCTGATCAAAAGGCCGAAAAGGGGTGGGGATGGTTGGCAGGCACCTTTATTATTAAAATCACTGATGCAGGAAGGAATCAAAGAAGCAGGGCAGGGCTAATTTGAAGAATTTCAGTGGGTTCTGGGAACTAAGGGCTGTCCCTTGTCTATTCCCTTGACCTGTAATGATTAAGGTACAAGTATAGCGGCCAGAGTAGGAGAACTTGATAATAAAAGTGATTGGTGATGTGGATTAAATTGGCTGCTCAAGAAGGAAACTTACTGGCCTTTATCCAAGGTATCAAACTGGATCAACATAGCCCAAGAAAACCCACCATGTTTCACGTAAGTGTGAAGAGTTGGCCATGAAGATACTTCTAAAATCCAATGATATATGTCTATGCAAAAAATATAAGGCCATTTTACTGTACAGTGAAAACATAGCTTAAAATGGTAAATATAATAGTGAAAATATGAAGAGTGGACAGTTCAGCCTATCATGCAATTTAAATATGTTAAAATATTTACTTTTTAATGTAATATTTTAGTAATATCAACAGGGACTTGTTACAACAATATACTGCTTAAATAAAAAATAAAATAACATTATCCCATGAGAATGGCATGCCAAAATATTTTGTTATACATTATTATGTTTAGCCATAGCCACATCATGTATCTATCAGTCTATCTATCTACCTATAGATAATCTGTCTATGAATCATCATCTGTCAGTCTCTATCTTCTATCATTTATTTCTCTTTCTTTCCAGTATTTCAGACAGTTGAAGTTTTTTTCTTAACTAATCCCTACTAAAATAATCTGGGACTCGTAACTGTTACAGTACAATTTTAGGTACATTAAGTGTTTTAGTCTACTTGGGCTGCTATAAAAATACTGTATAGTGGAGTGACTTTAACAAACAAATTTTGTTTCCTTATAGTTCTGGAGGCTGGAATGTCTAAGATCAAGATCCAGAAGTGTTTAATTTCTGATGAGGGCTTTCCTCCGGGCTTGCAATTTGGCGACCTTCTAGCTGTGTCCTTATGTGGGGAGAAGAAGGACAGATGAAGCTCTCTAATGTCTCTTCTTATAAGGACACAAATCCTATTGTATTAGGACCCCATCCTTATAATCTAATTTCACCTTAATTACCCTTGAAGGCCCTATCTCCAAATATAGTACACAGGGTGTTAGAGCTGAAGCATAGCAATTTGAGGGGTACACAATTCAGTCCATAGCACTCAACAATGATGAGGTAGTTATGTGGTCAAATTACTGGTGTATTCCTCTATGATATTCTAAACACATTAACAGTCCACATCCATAATAATTTTTAGTGTTAAGTTCTACATGGAAATTTAACGTGGAGCTGTCCATGAACATGGGCTTGAAATCTTGTCTAAAAAGTCAGATATTTTGCATTTTATGATTTTTTTACTATAAGTACTATACGTTTATACCTTTTCATTTTTTTTTTCTTTACCAAAAACTCAGTAGATACAAATAAACTAGTATCTTTTACATTCCGTTTTTCCAGTGGTAAGTGAAAACTATTTTCTTTTTTCTAAATTTAAATTTAATTATTTTTGTAGAGAATGTACCACCAAGGCATGTGCATACCTATGTAACAAACCTGTATGTTCTGCACATGTACCCCAGAACTGAAAGTACAATAAAAAAGAAAAAAAGAAAACATATATATTTATTTCTAAATATGTAAATGTCCAAATATGTAAATTTTCTACAAAAATGGTTTAAATTTTTTTTAGCTTATCAAAAATTGTCTTTTCTCTAAGTAGCACACAAAAAAAGACACAAACATTATGGAAACTTTGATATACAGGCAAGAGAGGTTTTCTCCAAAAACCAGATTCTATAGTGTTTGAAGACGAGATGAGATTGAAGCTGACAGGCGTGGGTCAAAGCTTGATGGTCCTTCTGGTGGAAAGACCCGGGCACATCAGAGTAAATGAGATTTAGATGAGTTGTCCTCAAATTCCCCACTTTATATAAGCCATGGTTTAGCATCTATAACATTTAAAACATCTCCTACATATGAAATTAGGAACTCAAATTTCTTGTATGAGGATGAGAGCAGGAGTCAAGTTCATTCCCTAGACCACTTAAAGTTAATTGAGAATTTACCTAGGATTAAGTTAGTTAGCATTGGACATTCCATTTTTTTAACTGCCACTAAACAAAAATCACCATTTTCCCTAGAAAAGCTAGAAAAAACAAGAATGCTTAGTGAGACTTTAATCAAGAAATTATCAGAATAACAGGCAAAAGGGTTATTTCTTATGATTCTTATTGAGATTTCTCAAAAATGTTTTATATGTAAAATTTTAAAAATTAAGAAACATACACAGAAAAAGAACAAAATGTATTTTTATAATAAATGACTCACTCCCTAGAATTATAGGGATCATGTGAGTTATAAAAATTTTTTGGGAAATGTGTATTTTTATTATTGATTGAATTTACTGTCTTTTAGAGTTATTGTTGTTCTTACAAATTTATTTCTGCCAGATTTTGTCTTATTTGGAATTCGTTGTTACTTTCTAATTGGTAATGCACAGGATAATTCAGTAAAAAGTGGAATGATTTTAATTACACTTGTTCAAAAATTCTGAAGGAAAACTGAATACACTGAGAGCTGATAAAATCAATATCTTTCCTGATTGACATCTCTGCAATTTTGAGGTGTGAGAGACAAGTATTCGTGGTTATAAATAGAAACCTTTTGACATATCATCATTTTAAATGACAAAGGCTTAAATAAAGGTCATTTCTGTGGAGAAAAGGCTTAGTTTTCTAAGAGATGGATGAAGATTAACAGATGTAAAGTAAGAAAATGAAAGCATACCTCATATAATTGAACTCTGGACTGAAAGATTGAGGTTAGTAAAGAAGTTGGAACAAATTTAATTTTTAAGGGCTTTTTCTTCTGAATTTTGAGAATATTTCATAGTTTGTCTATTTTCTGAAAACTGTACAACCACTGAAATTGGTGAATGATATTTATACTAATTTAGAATTAGAACAAAATACATAAAATTAATTCTATTTCATAAAAAGTTTTGGCTTGAAGAAAATGCTTTGAAGCAACAAGTTATTCACGGCAAATGCTAGATTTTTGAAGGAGTGGTTAGAAAATTGTTCTAGTCTCATTAATACAATGTTGGAAAATAATACAGCACTTTTTAGCAAATATTGAAATCAAAATATATGATTTAACAGTCTATAACAACTATTGTTTATATTTATTAAGTCTACTTGTTGGTTATGTGCACTTTGTGAATCCAATATTACGTACCATACTGAGGACATGGGAAACATGATAACAAGCAGAGGACAGGGGAGGTAATATATCAAAATACTTTACGAGATCTTGAACTAAGTATAAGTTCTTCTTATCTCCTGTTCATGCAGGAAAGGAACTCCCTAAAGCTGTAATACATTTTCATAAAGTGTTTTAAATGCTTTCCTTGGGAGAATCTTATTGAACTGGAGAGAATAATAATTGAAACATAATTGCACATTCTTTCTGAGCTAAGATACATTTTCTCTGTGTTTGTGTAAATATTAGAATAAAATGTTCAGTTGAGTTTCTTTTTCCAATTTTACTGAATATTTTTAGTATTATAAGTAGTTAACAGATGTATTTTATGAGAAGTGAGGGAACATATTTACAACTATTAATAATAAATGAGTAATTTACATACAATAATTAGGAAAAAATTAGACAAAAGAAGAAAGGCAAAAAAAAAAAAAAAGGTACGAATTCATTTCTACCAGATTTTGTCTTATCTGGAATTAATTGTTGCTTCCTTATTTATTAATTTCATTGATGGTTTTCCAGTATTTCAAGACTGTTCACAATCAGTGATCTTTTTAAGAATCTTTTGTTTTTACTACCTGTTTTTTCTGCCTTTTGATTGATTATAGCATTAATGCTATAATCATAAGCATTTTATAGGTAAAGTTAATATGACCCTGAATATTCATAACTCAAAATGTTGAAAAACTTTGTGTTTTTTTGACAATTTGCTTTATCAAACTTTATTCTTTTTTATTTTTTTATTTTTATTATTACTTTTTATTATACTATAAGTTTCCGAGTACATGTGCAGATCTTACAGGATTGTTGCATAGGTACACACATACCATGGTGGTTTGCTGCCTCTATCCCCCCCATCACCTACATCAGGCATTTCTTCCAATGTTATCCCTCCCTAACCTCCCCACCCTCCCCTAGCACCCCCAACAGACCCCAGAATGTGATGTTCCCCTCCTTGTATCCATGTGTTCTCATAGTTCAATGCCTACCTATGAGTCAGAACATGTAGTGTTTGGTTTTCTGTTCCTGTGTCAGTCTGCTGAGAATGATGGTTTCCAGATTCATCCATGTTGTTACAAAGGATATGAACTTACCTTTGTTTTATGGCTGCATAGTATTCCATGGTGTATATGTGCCACATTTTGTTTATCGAATCTAGCATTGATGGGCATTTGAGTTTTTTCCAGGTCTTTGCTGTTGTAAACAGTGCTGCTATAAACATACATGTGCTTGTTTCTTTATAATAAAGTGATTTATAATCCTTTGGATATATACCCAGTAATGGGATTCCTGGGTCAATTGGTATTTTTTATTTTAGATCCTTGAGGAATTGCCACACTGTCTTCCATAATGGTTGAACTAATTTACACTCCCACCAACAGTGTATAAAAGTGTTCCTGTTTCTCCTCACCCTCTGCAGCATCTGTTGTCTCCAGATTTTTTTAATTGTACTTTAAGTTCTGGGGTACATGTGCAGATCATGCAGGATTGTTGCATAGGTACATATATGGCAAAGAGGTTTGCTGCCTTCATCCTCCCATCACCTATATCTGGTATTTCTCCCCACATGTTCCCTTCCCACCCACTGCTGTCCTTCCCCTATACACCAATAACAGACAAACAGAGAGCCAAATCATGAGTGAACTCCCATTCGCAATTGCTACAAAGAGAATAAAATACCTAGGAATACAACTAACAAGGGATGTGAAGGAGTTCTTCAAGGAGAACTACAAACCACTGCTCAAGGAAATAAGAGAGGACACAAACAGATGGAAAAACATTTCATGCTCATGGTTAGAAAGAATCAATATCATGAAAATGGCCATGCTGCTCAAAGTAATTTATAGACTCAATGTTATCCCCATCAAGCTGCCATTGACCTTCTTCACAGAACTGGAATTTTGTTTTGTATATATACCTTATATTTAAAAATATAAAATATTACTTTAAAAGATACTACTGATAAGTAAATGATTTTTTTTCCTCCTATCCCATTTCTTAAATTCCATGTGCAGCAGTTTACATTTCAGCTTGAGTCCTTTTCATCTCCTGTTTTATATCTCTATCTAGCTAGGTAGGTAGCTAGCTGTCTCCTTCTCTATTAATAATTTATCATTTGTCATCCAACATCCATCTATCATCTTTCACTTTATCATCTGTACATCATCCATATCTATGTGTTTGTATAGCTGTATATAAATATATGTATACACATATATCTATATTACTTAAATGTATAGCTTCTATATCATGACATTTATATATCTGCTTTACTGATGAATATTGAGTTCACCTCCAGATGGTTTTTTGTAGTCTTCCAAATTTATTTATTTATTTTTTATTTCTAACATAACTGAATAAACCTTTATGTTGATAGTAAACAAACTTTGGAAAGTGACAACATTTGCTATTTTATTTTGGGGTACTATTTGGAAAGTGGTATATACTTTATACATATACATACACCCACACACACACACGCACATATATATATATATGGCAAATATGTATGTAGAGTCCTTCCTATCGGTTTTACAGTCTCCTTACAATTTGCTTTAGGTAGTTCTCTTGTCAACATCATAATGTTTAAGTGATTTTTTTGACTTTTAGTATTCATATTTAGTTCACTTTTACTTAATATTATTGATTGCTTAATGCACTTGCAATTACTTCTTCATACTTGATGTTTTTCTTCTGCTATATTATTATTTTGCTTGTTTTATTTTTCTTTTGTGTTGAATAAATTTTATTACAATTTAACAATGCTTTATCTAGAGGTCAATCTTTATAGTTTTAATTTTTCATTGGCTACCCTCAATACATAATGTGCAGACTTCCTATTAATGTAACAAATTAGATAAGTAAAATTTCAACATTTTCCTCCATTGTTACCTGTTTATGCCTCATGTTATTTTGGGCTAATGTTTTATTTATTCTATATTTCATACCTCTTTATTTGATATTACTTCTGTAGTTAGGATTAACACTCATTATAGTAAGCAATGTACTTAGCAATTTCTTTGTTAAATACCATGTCATGTTTTTTACTTCTTTTTTTTGTTTCTTTTCTTTGAAGGAATATCGTTTAATCTTTCTCTGAGGATCAAATATCTAGATTTTTCCAGGGAGAGGTGTTTGGGCTTTTGTTTACATTACCTACTGTTACATCAGAAATGTAAGAACTTTTAAGTACATCAAAGTTATTACTGACTTCTCAATACTAAATTCATGGACAATATATCTATGACATAAATAATATTTGATTGACAAATAATATTTTTTAAAACTGTCAATTGGAGTAAAATATACATAATGTAAAATTTAGCATTTAACCATTTTTAAATGCACAGCCTTATGATACTGAGTTCATTCACAGTGCTGTCCAATCATTATTGCCATCTACTCCAGAGCTCATTTCATTACACAAAATTGAAACTCTGTATCCATTCATTCTTCCTCTCTCCTCAGCTTCTGGTAACCACCATTATATTACTTTCTGGTTCTATAAATTTGACAACACAATGTACTTTGTTGAATTTTGTAATTTTTTTTTCTTTTTGTGACCAGCTTATTCCACTTAGCATAATTAGTCAAAGATCTTCCATTTTGGAGCAGGTGTCATAATTTATTTCTTTATGATAAATATCATTCATATGTTATTTATGTTTTGTTTCTCCATTTGTCCATTATGGGCAATTGTGTTACTTCCACCTTTTGGCTATTGTGAGTAATGCTGCTATGAATTATTACTATACACACACACACACACACACACACACACTCACACACACACACACACCCCACAACTCTGTATACATTAAAGGATTGCTACTAATTCTCCCTCCTTCCCCAGTCTCTGGTAACAAGAGTACAGATATGTTTTGGCAAATATATTTTCTTCAAGACTCTGCTTTTAATTCCTTTGTATATATACCCAGAAGTAGAATTTCTGGATCATATGGTGGTTCTATTTTTAGTTTTTTGAGGGACTTTTATACTGTTTTCTATGGTAGTGTCTCCACATTACATTTCCATCAAGAATGTGTAAGGGTTCCAATTTATCCACAAGTTCACCAATACTTATTTTCTGTTTGTTGTGTTGTTGATGTGTGTGTATGTATGTTTATAGTAATCATTTAAGTAAATGTGAAGTGATAGCTCATTGTGATTTCTTTTGCATTCCCTAAGGATTTATATTGAACATCTTTTTTTGTGTGCTTGTATAATATTTGTAGATATTTTTATAGAAATCCATTCAAGTTATTTGACTATTTTTGAGTCAGGATTTTTTTTTGTGTGTGCCTGTTGACTTGCAGGAAGCCCTCTTATTTTTCATTTCAAAAAGTCATTGTAGATCAAAAATGAGCTCATATATATATATATATATATATGAGCTCATTTTTATACATTTTAAATAAAGGGAGGGAGAACAAGTAGTAATCCTTTAATGAATACAGAGTTGTGTAGGGGGGTGTGTTTATACCTATATATGCTAATTTTAATATATTTATATTATATTTATATGCTCATATATGTACGCATACATACATATACATACACACACACACACACACACACACATATATATATATATATATATATATATATATATGAATAGTGTTTTAGTATGCTGATAGAATATAATAAAATTTATAGGACAACACAAGTTACATAAGGTATGCTATTTTAATCCAATGGGATATTAAATTTTCCAAATAGTAAAGAGTATTCGAGATTATATATTGAAAATAGTTTTCTCTGTCTCTGACTCATTTTCCTTTTTGGTAAGAATATATTGAATCTATTCTGTGATGACATAATATTGTTACAAATTAGGGACCTCTAAGATATCTCATATGCTCATTTTCAGTTATCTTGCTGTTTTTCTCCTCAGATATAGTGTGATTAATAAGAAAACTGCAAACACATTCAAGGATAACAATAAAACAAAAAAATTTTAAATGTCGGAGGACCACTATTTCTAAAAAAGAATGAGATGCGCTAGAATTTATTAAAATATTACATTTTTAACATGTTGCTAATTATTTATAAAAAATAAAAATTTATAGATTTGAGAATGTATAGATTTGAAAGCAAAAATTACATTAGTCTTTATATCAAAAAGTTGCTTCTTTGAACGTATCAGCATGGTAAACAGAATTATGAAAAGCAATACAAATAATCAGAAAATAATATTACATGTAAAATAAAAAAAGAAATACTTGCAGTCACGAAAATCATAAAATAGTATATTTAACTTAATATTTTATTCTGCAATCTGTAACATGTTATTTTACAAGAAAATATACATTTAAAGAATTGAGTAAAGCTGAAGCATATCATTATGGAACCTATAGAGAATAATGGTCATAAAACCAAAAGCAAGCATAACAATAAAATTAGTCAAGAATACAGTCTAACATAGGACAAAAGCTTAGGTTTAGCCCATAACATAAAATTTAACTGAATCAACACATTTCTAAATTTTACAATGTAAAAAATGTGTTACTTTTTACAGTAAGTGTACCCCAGCTGCACTGAAAAGAAAAAAGAGCTCCGAATAATTTGTTAAAATAGGAAACTATTAGTCTCCTTTCATTGTTACCATAAACCATCTGTGAGCCACATTTAAAAATATTCTTTAATTGAGGCCATATTTTCCAAATGCTTTCCCTAATGGAGTACACTTGACATTATGCCCATGCAAATATCATCTACAACATGGAAATTTGTATGGTTGACTAGCTTAGGATATAGGACTCTAACCCAAAATGTCAGATTAAATTTCTGCCATGCCACTTATTCTCCAGTTCTAAATCTATATAGTTTTTTAAAAAATATATAACAGAGGATTCTTGATAATAAATGACTATCTTTCATAGAGTTGCAGCAAAGATTCAAAAAAACTAGCATACATGGAGTCAAACATACTATAAAAATTAATGGTAAGAAACAAACTGCATGGTAATGACAAGCATAGCAAGGTTTGTAGTGAGAGTAGGTTTAAAGCTCAGAGCGATCATTGTTATAATTATTAATGGGCTCACTGTCCATCAATATTACATATATTTAATATAATACTAAATATAAATACCAAAAAATACATGTTGTTCTTGTATTTAAAACAAGGATGTTGTTTATGTCTTTTCTCAAAGACAATTTTCAGGATTTAATGATTTAATATTTGTAAGGAACTTCATGCGGCAGTATGATGAAGCAGCCTTCTGGTAGGTCAGTTTGATAAATTTTGCACATTACTAAAAGTGTTACATATTCTATATTCTCTCGTTTTTTCCAATTCTTGAATTGTTTTAAGAATTTCGAATATTTAGAAGAGATTTATAGGCAAATCAAAACCTTTGTAAACATTTTCAAGTCTTCTAATACAATTTGTTGCGAGATCTAAAAACATCTGTCATTTGATATAATGTAGTTTTATGTTAAGTCAAGGAGAAGAAAAATATTGCATAAAATGAGATATACTATTATAATGAATCATGAAACACAGTTTTATTTAACCAACTAACTTATTGGTATTTTAAACAAGATTAGAAAGATAAATGTCATTTTAAATGAAGTATTTTCTCTCATTGTATTATGAAACCAAGCACTACCATAAATACATGAGACCCATCAAACTTGTATAAAAACTGCTATTCCTTTGTTAAATCCTAGAAGTTCAAGATGAAATGTTATGTTTACTCTTTAGAACTCTAAAAATACAAGACTTACTTAATTTACCAATATAATTACTCAAGGAATTTTATAAAAGAAATAGGAGAATTTAATTTTAGATAATAGAAATAAACTTTTCAGGTTTAGCTAAGTTGCGAGAAACTATTATGTCCATAAATATTGACCTACCTTTTTTAAAACACATATATCAAATATCACCTTAAATTTATATTACTCTGGAATTACAAGCCACTTTGAATATTTTTAATTTTAATTCTAAAATATAGAAAACATACTTATTTAGTAATAGTGGTTATTCCCACTTTTATTTCTTAAGATGAGTCCTCATTCTGTTACCCAGGCTGGATTACAAGTTAAGTCACAAATGATAGCTCACTGCAGCACTGAACTCCTGGGCTCAAGTGATCCTCCGAGTCCCTGGTTTTATAGGCATGTGCCACCACACCCAGCCACCAATGTGTTGTTAAAATATATGTCTCAGAAAATGGAGGGATAGAAAGAGATTCATTAAAGGATACAAAACCACAGCTACATTCCAGTGTTCTATAGCACTATAGAATGATTATTGCTAACAATAATATATAGATTCAAAAAGCTAGAAAAACATTAAATGTTCTTAGCACAAAAAATAATAAATGTTCGAAGACAACGAATAGTATTGGTCAATTAAAAAATAAAAAATAAAATAAAATTTGTTAATCAGTTTTGAATTTCTTCCGAAAAGAGGCATATATTTATGTTCACATATGTTCTGTAAACTGCATTTTAATCCTAGAAAAAAAGACGTAATCAATTTATCAGTTGATTAAGCAAACAAATGCTTTAATCAAACCAATGTTTTAAATGCAATGGCTTATTGAATATAAATATAAATATGTAATTTAGTGTATATTATAATGTCTGTTTTTATTATGTAATGCAAAAAAGGTAAAAGCTGGTTTTAAATGTGTATTGCTACAAATTATATCCAACATTTAAGCTTGCTGTCAGGTCAACTACACTTTCTTCCTAGATGCTCTATTATTCAAATTGGAAAATAGAACAGTATAAATTAAAGATAAAAATATGCTTTATGAATCTAGGCAGAACATATCTAAATTCAGATATCAAAACGATTTACCTACCATGTAAATATATCTGAGACTAGAGCATAGTTGTATTTATTTTTCCCAAGATATAGCACCCAAGCCAGAAAGTGCTTCCGAATTCTACTACAGTTTACATACTTTGTATTTTTCTAATATGAGGATATATATACTAATTTCCGATTTGAGAAAACTATTCTTGTTAATACTTAAAATCCACACCATAGTATTAATAATATAGTATTAATCAGTATATACTAATTTCCACACCATATACTAATCCACACCATAGCATTAATACTGTGGTATTAATCAGTGTTAATACCATAGTATTAATGCTATGGTGTGGATTTTAAGTATTAACAAGAATAGTTTTCTCAAACTGGAAATTAGTGTATATATCCTTATATTGAATACCTAAAATATGCAGAACACTTTGGTTTCCTTTTAGACTGTAAAAATGAATTAGAATGCATCAATTATTAAAAATATTTATATTTTTAATTAAATGACTAAGGAGTTCCAAGAAAAAAGAAATTATTTTAATTAATGGGATCAAAGACATCTCCAGAGAAATGGAGTTGTATCAAGCTGAGTCTTGGAAGACAGGCAAGGATTTGCACATGTTAAGTACAGATTTTAGGGGTGATTCAGAAAGAAGGAGCATGCCCAGAAGGAAGTTTGGGATATGTAGCATATTAGAAGCTGAGCCACAAAACACAGAAAGGAATTCTAGTTGGCAAGTCTTTGTTGGGCTTTTGGTGTCAGTCTAAAGTATATATAGGCTTTATTCAACACACAATTGAATGACCTGAAGAGAATTTTCATGGTGAACAACCAGGTCAACGCTATCCTGAAGAAAAAATAATTAGGCATCAATATTTCAAAGCACTTGGAGCAAGAAGGTGAACAAATATTGTGTAACATGTGGACTGTGAGAAAACATATTATTTTCCCCAACTTTCTATTTCTTGAATATTCATCCGTAATTAAGGGTTTGAGGAAAAGAATAGATCTATAAACAAAAAATAAATTAAACTGCTTGTTAAAAAGTCTTTCCAGTACTTGCTATTTTGAACAGTACTGCCAACCCAAATGCCCATCAATGATACACTAGATAAAGAAAATTTGGCACATGTATACCGTGGAATACCATGCAGCCATAAAAAGGATGAGTTAATGTCCTTTGTGGAGATATGGACGAAGCTAGAAACCCATCATTCTCAGCAAACTATCACAAGAACAGAAAACCAAACATTATGTGTTCGCACTCCTAAATGGGAGTTGAACAACGAGAACACATGGACACAGGGAGGGAAACATCACACCCCAGGGCATGTTGGAGGGTGGGGACTGAGGAGGGATAGCATTAGGAGAAATACCTTATGTAGTTGACGGGTTGATAGGTGGAGCAAACCACCATGGCATGTGTATACCTACGTAACAACCCTGCGTGTTCTGCACATGTATCTTAGAACTTAAAGTATAATAAAAAAAGTAATAAATAAAATAAAAAATTTAAAAAAGAGAGAAAAAAAAAGTGTTCCCAAAAGGATAAGCATATGTTCCACAATCCTCACAATAGGAGAACTAACAAATATTCTAAGAAAGGTGATATTGAATGTAAACTAGTTCAGTGTTTGAAAAAAGTGAATAAGCTATTTTAGCAAGACAAAAATTGACTGGATATTCAAACCTGAGAAAATACTGAAGGAAACTTATTTCTGTGCTAAACCCATTTTCCACTCTATCAACTTATTTTTTCAAAATAAAAGCAATTTATGGTCATCTAGTCCTTTATCCTTGTTTATTGTATTGTCTGTATTCTCCCAACTAAAATGCAAACTGTATGAGGGCATAAGTTTTTATCTATTTTGTACACTACTTTTTTTTCAATTTTTATTTTGAGACAGAGTCTTGCTCTGTTGCCCAGTCTGGAATTCATTGGCACAATCTCAGCTCCTGCAACCTACGCCTCCTGGATTCAAGCGTTTCTCAGCCTCAGCCTCCAGAGTAGCTGAGATTATAGGCATGTGTCACCAGACCCAGCTAATTTTTTGTTGTTGGATTTGTAGTAGAGACAGAGTTTCAACATCTTGGCCAGGCTGTTCTAGAACTCCTGACCTCAGGGTGACCTACCCAGCTCAGCTTCACAAAGTGCTGAGATTACAGGCATAAGCCACCAAGCCCAGCCTGTCCACTACTTTTTGACCAATATCATAAAGCAAGTTTTTCCTGGTTATGTATAAATATGGAATATTATAGTATATATTCTCATATGCCTGGCTTTTCTTTTCTTTATTAAAATGTGAGTTTCATTTATGCTTCTCATACATCAATTGTTTATTCTCATGCCTCTACAGTAGACGTTTTATAAACCTTTTTATTTCAGGAGCAATCTTCAATCTTAAAAATATTGAGGACCCCAAGGACCTTGTTTTTATTCATATCCATCAATTTCTTTAGCATGAGAAATAAAACCAGGAGTTTTGTATTTTTTATCGATTTATTTAAAGTAACAATAATAAACCCAGTAAATATTAACATGAACAATATTTGGAGTTCAAAAATAACTGTATTTTCCAAAATACATATTGAGAAGTAAGGCAGTGTAATATCATTTTCTTAATTCACTTTAATCTTTAATTTAATAGAACATAGTTTATTTTTCTGTCGATACTTTCCTGCCTACCATCTGTATTAATTTTGTAGCAACGTGTTGCTTGGGTTGAAGTGTATGAAGGAAATTTGGCATCACAAATATTTGTATCTGTAAATGGGAATATATTTCAATGGTGTTTTCAGATATTTGGGGATATTCTTATTTGATATTACATCCAAACTCAATGTTTTAATTTTACATTAATTGAAATATAGACTCCAAAACCATTTCAATGAGCTTTTCATAATCTGTCACATCAAAGCTTATTGATTATCTTGTACATTAAATGGATTTTTACCCCTGCAAATGTTGTCACAATGATTATAGCGCTTTCCTCTGTTTTTTTAAAGAAAAAAAAAGATTAAAATTACTAAAAAATGTTGGCCAGAATGTGCTTAAACATTATTGGATGGAGTGCATTCTCTTACCAATAGTTGGAAATTGTTTAGTCAGTTTTCTTGAAGTTAAGTACATATATTCATTCTAATTATAGTAATTTTACTAGCATAAAGAAAATATACTTGTAAGACGGAGCTGAACAATAATGTTCATTGGAGTACCATTTATAACCACAAGCGAAAAAATCCATCAACAAGCGAATGAATAAACAGATTCTGACGTGCTCTTAAATTTGAAAAACTCCTCAATAATAAAAAGGAACAAACTCTTGATACAGACAACATGAATGAACTTGAGAAGACTTGTTCTGAGTTAAAAAAAAAATTCAGACAAGAATATTTCATGTATAATTACGTTTATGTGCCTGCTAAAAATAGTACATATCAACTTGGTCATCCTTGCAATGTACACATTTTATTTCCAGTTTGCTTTTTCACAGTGACATACTATAACGATTGTTTTATAAATTATAGTTCTTTCGATTTACTCATACAATGACTACTTTCTCTGATAAAGCTTCTTTTTTGTTTTTGTTTTTTTCAGACTCTTCTGGAAACATCTGTAACCTGAATTATATCTTTTATGATTTTTTTGTTTTGTTTCGTTTTGTTTTGAAATGGAGTCTGGCTCTGTTGCCCAGGCTGGAGTGCAATGCTGTGGCCTCTGCTCACTGAAACCTCTGCCTCCCAGGTTCAAGGGATTTTCCTGCTTCAACCTCCTGAGTACCTAGGACTACAGGCCTGTGCCACTACACCCAGCTAGTTTTTGTATTTTTAGTAGAGATGGGGGTTTTATCATGTTGGCCAGACTGATATCAAACTCCTGACCTTGTGATCCACCCTCCTCGGCCTCTCAAAGTGCTGGGATTAAAGGCTTGAGCCACAGCACCTGGTCCTTTTATGATTGTTTATTAAGGTTCTGTCAATGGAAAATGCTCCATAGTATCTCATTTGAACATGATCTAATGTCTTCATTTCAAATGTATATTTTTACTAAGTATATAATTCTAGACCAAAGCTATTTTCTGTTAGAAAATTCACTTTATGAGTTCATCGTGCCCCATCTTCCATTGCTTTTTTTCATGTGGCACTTTTATTCTATTTCATTGGTAATATTTTCTTTGAGTTTGCTTTTTGTTTTCACTATGATATAAAAATAAAGTGTGTATATTTTTATCCACTCTTCAGAAATTACAGGATCACTGGGATTTTTTTCTTCTGTGTTTTCAAGCCTTGATTTAATTTTGATAAATTCTTACATGTTATCAGTTAAAATGTTTTTTCCTGTCCCAGTCTTTCTTATCTTTATAGTTAATAAATATATTTTAATAATTTTATAGTTATATGTCATGTTTGTACATATACAATAATATATATATTTGTGTGTATATATGTGCATATATACATATCTCCTACGTTTTTAATTGACTCTTTTTTATACCTTTGCATTATAATTATTTTGGTTTTATACCTTTGTATTATTTTGTATACATTAATATTTACCTGTTTAATAATCTTAAATGTTAATAAGTCCATTTCACTTTCAAATCCAGGAAACCAGAGATGTTTTTCTTCCGAATTTGTTAGACTCATTGGCTATCTGTAAAAAAGTTATTTTTCAAATCTTAAGTTTGAAATATTCTTCAGAGGAATTCTTTTTTCTCTAATAGAAGACATTATTGGAAGCATAAACTTCACCTGGTTAGTACATGATTCAGTTCAGAATCAAGTCAAATATTGGCAGCATGTGGTTTGTGGTTTGCTAACGGATCTCAGAACCAGTCCCGAAGCTAACATTAAGGTTGGCCCAGGTCCTTATTGTAGATCTCTCAATACAAGCCCCAGGAAGTGGTCACTTTAGTGTTTCTAGTATCTTTCTTCACCGAGGATCCTTCCTACAGCCTCCTGTCTCAAGCCTTGTTGCCAGCTCAGACTTTCAAATCACATGAATTGTTCTCCTATGCTTGTACGCTGCAAAGGTTGAAATCCTGCCTGAGCTCACTCCCAGGCCCAGACCCTTGCTCACCTATGACAAGCTCATAGGTTTCCTGGACTGTCTTCTCTAGACTATGATGATGTATATCTGTAATGAACTATCTGGGTTCAGTTTCTGACATTTGACAGCTTTAAGCTTTGCCTTACCTCCTTTGCTTTCCCTTCTGTGCTTCATCTAGACAGGATAGCAAGAAAGCCTGGGTGACTGCTCGGTTGGTGTCAGCAGGAGTTTAAACATTCCTGAGCAGGTGGAAACCACCCTGGCTCTATCCCCAAACCATCTTTAAAATCTGAAGCTCCTTTCTTTTCTCTGCTCTCTCCATCCCTCTATTTAGTTTGTTAACATTTGTATTAGGTTCAGGGGTACATGTGCAGATTTGTTATACAGGTAATTGCATATCCTAGGGGCTTGGTGTACAGATTATTTCTTCACCCAGGAAATAAGCATAGTACCTGACAGGTAGTTTTTCTATCATCACTCTCCTCCCACCCTCCAAGCTCAACTAGGCTCTAGTGTATCTTGTTCCCCTCTTTGTGTCTACATGTACCCAACTTTTAAGTGAGAACAAGTGGTATCTGGTTTTCTGTTCCTGTGTTAGTTAGCTTCAGGTAATGGCCTCTAGCTCCATATATGTTGCTGCAAAGGACATGATCTTGTTCTTTTTTATAACTTCATACTATTCCATTGTGTGTGTGTGTGTGTGTGTGTGTGTGTGTGTGTATGTGTGTGTGTGTCTGTACCTAAATGTCCATCAATGTTAGGCTGGATAATATATCATATTTTGATTCCATGTCTCTGCTATTGTGAATAGAGACACGATGAATATACACACATACAGGTGCACGTGTCTTTAGAGATAGAGAATGATTTATCATCCTTGGGTATATGCCCAGCAATGGAATTGCTGGTCAAATGGTAATTCTGTTTTAAGTTCTCTGAGAAACTGCCATACTAAATTCCACAATGGCTGAACTAATTTACATTCCTATCAACAGTATATAGCCATTCCCTTTTCTCCACAACCTTGTCAGTATCTGTTATTTCTTGCCTTTTTGATAATAGCCATTCTGACTTTGTGTTAGTGGGCATCTCATTGTGGTTTTGACTTTCATGTTTATAATGACTAGCAATGTTGAGCATTTGTTCAGTTGCCGGTGGGCCATTTGCCTGTCGTCTTTCGAAAAATGTCTGTTCATGTTTTTGGCCACTCGTGAATAGGGTTGTTTATTTTTCACTTGTTAATTTGTTTAAGTTTTCTATAGGTATTTGGTAGTAGACCTTTGTCAGATGCATAATTTGTAAATATTTTCTCCAATTCTAAAGGATGTCTATTTGCTCTGTTGATAGTTTATTTGCAGAAGCACTTTAGATTAATTAGATCTCATTTGTCAATTTTTGTTTTTGCTGCAATTGTTTTTTGCACCTTCATCACAATTAATTGCCAGACCTATATCCAGAATGGTATTTCCTGGGTTATCTTCTGTGTTCTATAACTTTAGGTTTTACATTTAAGTCTTTAATCCATCATACTTGATTTTTGAATATGGTGTAAGAAATATGTCCAGTTTCAATCTTCTGCATATGGCTAGCTAGTTATCCCAGCACCATTTATTGAATAGGGAGTTATTTTACCTACTTAAAAACATCTCTTGTTTTGTCATCTTTGCCAAAGATAAGAGAGTGGTAGATGTGTGACATTATTTCTGAGGTATTTTATTCCATTGGTCTATATGTCCATTTTTATACTGGTACCATGCTGTTTCGGTTACTGTAGCCTTGTAGCATAGTATGAAGTCAGGTAACATAATGCTTCCAGGTTTGTCATTTTTATCTGAGGGTTGCCTTAGCTGTTAAGTCTCTTCTTCACTTCCATATGAATTTCAAAATGGGTTTTTCTAATTCTGAGAAAAATATTATCGGTAGTTTCATAGGAATAGCATTGAATCTATAAATTGCTTTGGACAATATGCCCATTTTAACAATATCGGTTCTTTCTATCCATGAGCATGAATATTTTTCTATTTGCTTGTGTCATCTCTGATTTCTTTGAGCAGTGTTTTGTAATTTTCATTGTAGATATCTTTCCCATACCTGGTTAGTTATATTTGTAGTCATTTTATCCTTTGTGGCTACTGTAAATGGGATTATATTCTTGATTTAGTTCTCAGGTTGGAAGTTGTTGCTGTATAGAAATGTTACCAATTTTATGTGTTACATTCTGAAAGTTTGCTTAAGTTGTTTCTAAAACCGAAAAGCTTTTGGGCAGAGACTATAAAATTTTCCTGATATAAAATCATATTTTCTACAAACAGAGATAGTCTGACTTCCTCTCTTCCTACATGGGTCATATATGGTTTGGCTCTGTGTCCCCACCCAAATCTCATCTCGAATTGTAATACACACATGTCAGAGGAAGGTCCTTGTGGGAGGTGACTGAATCATAGAGGCGAATTTCCTCCTTGCTTCTCTCATGATAGTGAGTTATTACGAGATCTGGTGGTTTTAAAGTGTGGTACCTCACTCCCAACCCTCTGCTACTGAAAAGTAAGATGTGCCTTGCTTCCCAGCTTCTGTCATGATTCTACATTTCCTGAGGCTTCCCCAGCCATGCAGAACTGTGAGTCAAATAAATCTCTTTTATTTCTAAATTACCCAGTCTCAGGTAGTTCTTTATAACAGTGTGAAAATGGACTAATACAATGGATACCTTTTATTTATTTTTCTTACCTAATTCCTCTGGTCAGCACTTCCAGAAAAATTTTGAAGAGGAAAGGTGATAGAGGGCATTCTGGTCTTGTTCTAGTTACTAAGGGAAATGCTTCTAGCTTTTGCCCATTCAGTATGAGGTTGGCTGTTGGGTATGTCATAGATGGCTCTGAATAATTTGAAGTAGATTGTTTAAACATTTAGTTTTTTGACAGTATTTGTGACATGAAGAGATGTTGAATTTTACTGAAAGCCTTTTCTGCATCTTTTGAGATAATCATGGGAGCTTTTTATTCTGTTTATATGATGAATCACCTTTATTGATTAGTGTATACTGAACCAACCTTAAAGCTCAGGGATAAAACATGATCATGGTGGTTTAGCTTTTCAAAGTGCTGCTAGATTTGATTTGCTAGTATTTTGTGAGTATTTTTTGCATCTTTGTTTATCAAGGATATTTACCTAAAGCTCTTTTTTGTTGTTCTTGAGATATTTTCTATTACAATGATGGTGGCCCCATAAAATAAGTTACAAAACATTCTTTCTTTCTTTCTTCTTCAATTTTTTGAAATAGTTTCTATAGAAATGGTACCAGGTCTTCTTTATGTATATAGACAAATTTCACTGAAAATCCATCTGGTGCTGTGCTTTTTCTAATTGATAGGGGATTTATTACTAATCCATTCTGTAGCTCATTATTTGTCTGTTCAGGGATTCATTTCTTCCCAGTTCAACCTTGGGAGGTTGTATGATTCAAGAAGTTTCTCCTAAATTTTCTAGCTGGTGTGCATAAAAGTGTTCATAATAGTCTCTGAGGGTTTTTGTATTTTTGTGGAGTCAGTGGAAACATCTCCTTTGTCATTTCTGATTGTGTTTATTTGGATTTTGTCTCTTTTTTCTTTTTAGTCTAACTAGTGAGAGTCTAGAGAATAAACTAGTGTTTATTCTTTAAACAGCTCTTGAACTCATTAATGTTTTGTATGGCTTTTCACATCTCAATTTCCTTTAGTTCAGCTTTGATTTTGGTTATTTCTTGTCTTCTCTAGCTTTGGGGTTGGTTTGCTCTTTTTTCTCTAGTTCCTCTAGGTGTGATGTTAGGTTGTTAATTTGAGATTCTACCTTTTGATGTGAGTATTTAGTGCTATAAATTTTCCCTATAACAGTGCTTCATCTGTGTCCTAGAGATTCTGGAATTTTATATCTTTGTTCTCATTATTTTCAAGGAATTTCTTGATTTCTACGTTAATTTCCTTGCTTACTCAACAATTGTTTCAAAGCAGGTTGTTCAATTTCCATGTAATTCTATGGCTTTGAGTTATTTTCTTAGTATTTATTTTTACTGCACTGCGGTCTTTTTGATTCATGTGATTTTGAGGTTTTTTTAATTTATTAAGGATTAATAAATTGGTTAATTGTGTGGTTGATTTTAGAATATGTGCCATGTGTATCTGGGGAGAATGTATATTTAGTTGTTTTAGGGTTGAGGGGTCTGTAGATATCTATTACGACCATTTGGTCGAGTGTTGAGTTCAGATCCCAAATATTGTTGTTAGATTTCTGCCTCAATAATCCGTCTAAAATTGATAGTGGGGTGTTGAAATCTCCCACTATTATTATGTGGTTATCTAAGTCTCTTCATAGGTCTCTAAGAACTGGCTTTATGAATTTGAGTGCTCCTGTGTTGGGTGCATATATGTATTAAGATAGTCTGGTCTTTCTGTTGAATTGAACCCTTTACCATTATGTAATGTCCTTCTTTGTCTTTTTTAGATCTTTGTTGATTTAAAGTCTGTTTTGTCTGATATTAGAATAACAACACCTCCAGCTTTTCTTTTTCCTGTTTTCTGATTGCTTGGTAGATTTTTCTCCATCCCTTTACTTTGAGTCTATATATCTTTGCAGGTAAGATAGGTATCTTGCAGATAGTATACCATAGGTTCTTGCTTCTTTATCCAACTTACCATTCTGCATCTTTAAATTGGGGCATTTAGCTCATTTATATTCAAAGTTAATGTTGATATGTGTGGATCTGATCCTGCCATCATATTGTTAGCTGGTTATTATGCAGACTTAATTATGTGGTTGGATTATAGTGTCAAAGGTCTTTGTTCTTAAGTGCGTGCTATGATAGATAATGGTGGTAGGTAATGGTCGTTCCTTTCTATATTTAGCATTCCCTTCAAGGTCTCTTGTATGGCAGGAATGGTGGTAACCATCTCCCTTAGCGTTTGCTTATCTAAAACGGATTTTATTTCTCCTTCACTTATGACACTAAGTTTGGCTGAATACAAAATTGTTGACTGAAATTTCTTCTTTTTTAAGGATGCTCAGTATCAGCTTCTAATCTGTACTCAGCCTGATGGAGTTCCCTTTGTAAGTGGCATGTCCCTGTTTTCTAGCTGCCTTTCACCTTCTTCTTTCAACAATGTATAATTTGATGACTATGTGTCTTGGTGATGGTTATCTAGTGTATTATCTTGTCAGGGTTTTCCATATTTTCTAAATTTGAATGTTGGCCTCTCTACTGATATTGGGGAAGTTTTTCATGGAAAATATCCTGAAATATGTTTTCCAAGTTGCCTGCTTTCTCTCTCTCTCTTTCAGGAACATTCATGACACATAGAGTTCGTCTCTTTATAAATCCCATGTTTCTTAGAGGTTTTGCTCTTTCTTTTAAATCATTTTTTCTTTATTTTTGTCTGACTGAGTTATTTCAGAGAACCAGTCTTCAAGCCCTGAGATTCTTTTCTCAGCTTGGTCAATTTTGCTATTAATATTTGTGATTGTGTTCTGAAGTTCTTGAAGTGAGTTTGTCATCTCTATCATATGTTTGATTCTTTCTTAAAATGACCATTTTATCTTTCATCTCCTGTATTGTTCTATTTTATTACTTTGTATCCTCTAATTGGGTGATGAATTTCTCCAAAGAACCTCAATAATCTTTATTCCTGTCCATACTCTGAATTATATTTCTGTCATTTCAACCACTTCAGCCTAGTTAAGAATCATTGCTTGGAAACTAGTGCAATCATTTGGAGGTAAGAAGACACTCTGGCTTTTTGACTTGCCAGAGTTATTGTGCTGATTCTTCTTTATCTGTACAGGTGGGACAGGCCAAAGTCCTTACTGGGGCAGTGGCAATGGCAATGGGATTTGCCCTTGTTCATGTATGCTTGCAGCAATGGCAGTGCAACAGGGTGCACACATTAGCTGCGTGGGGTTTCAGTAGGAGCGCATTTCTGCAAGTGCTCACACTGTTACTGGTGGAGGTGGGAAACAGGGTGCTGGTGGGTGTGGGGCTGCCAGAGTCCATGCATGCCTTTACAGAGGCAGTAGCATTGACATATAGTGGGCTGGGTTGCTGGCCTCCATGCATGCATTCACGCTGGAGGCACTGACTGCATAAGGGTGAAGGTGGGGTTGCTGGCTTCTGTGCATATATTTGTACTAGTAAAGCATTGGGAGGATAACCAAGGGTGATTGCCTTCCAGCAAAGTGGTGCAAGTGAGATTGAAGTAAGGGGTGGGCGTGAAGATGGGCTGGTGTTTGTTAGCAGGTGATACTTTGCTGGAGCTCTCTGATGATCAGGCATGGACTTCTGGAGAAGGAACTATGATGAAGGTCCCCAGAAAGTGCCCCAGTTTGGCATGTGAGGCTGCAATTTAAGTAGGCATGGCCAGGCTCGGGCACCAAAGGAGGCTAGCAGACAGGAGGTCGTCATATCAGACTGACCCCATCTCTCAAGAAAAGCCACCGTGAGCTTTCCAGGTCTGAAATTCTCCCTAAGGCTAAAGTCTCTTAGGGGAGCAAGGTGAACCTTGGGTAATGAGCATCCCTGGCCATGCTCTACTGCGGATATGCCCATACCAAACCCTCTGGGCTCTTCTCAGGCTGGAGTTTCCTCCCTCTGTGAAAAGGCAGGTCTCAAGGCAGCTTTCCCTGCCAGCTTAAGTGTCTGTGGGGTTTTTGGGGTCTCCTTCTGCCAAGATTTCAGAGGTCTGTGATGAGAGTGGGTCACTCCTCTTCTGTTCAACTCACCCCTTCTCTAGTAGTTGTTGGAGGATAGGAATGAGTCCTAGTGTGAGGCAACTCTGTGCAAGGTTCCCAGCTAAATCCCCATTCAGCCTAGCACCTGTGTCCTTCTTCCATCCACTCTCAATGCTTTCCAGCTGAAGATCTGCTCAGAGTATCCCAGTCTTCCCAATGTCCTGCCTTTCAGTGGCAGATGTTCCTCTGAACATCTCTAGTTGGCTGTCTTGAATTCTGTACTTTTTTGTTTCAATCCTTTTACTTACCTGCTTGACATCCACCCTGCTCTCACCAAAATGCCTCTTATGTGGATAACATACCTTTCACACCTTTGTGTTTATGTGTATTTTTGTGCATGCACACATATGTGAATTAGTCTCAATATCCTAATGAGATTTGGAGTCGTGATTTATCTAGACCTATGGGTGGCCACAACATCTTTATTGTAAATTGGTTCTTATATTTAAATTTTAAAATGTTTTTCTTAAATTCTATATTTTTATGCGGTGGGATGCATGAAAGGGACATATTTCACACAAACTCACTCTGCCATTTGAAAAAGACAATAGTTATTTACAGTTACACATTTTATTTCTAATTGTTAACCTTACTTTAGCATGTTGGCTTTTTCTAAAATACAACTACTTTTTAGTACACTTTCTGAAGTCAGAAAAAGGGAAATAATTTTCACATGAATTTTTAGTGATTTGTGCCTGTGAGTCTACAGATAATATATAAAATCATCAAACAGATTTTTGAGAAACAGCTTAGATTTTTATTAATACAGTTTAAACTATAATTTGATTCATAAAGAGTTTTAATTTCAATATTAGATTTTTTAAATCAGGTAAAAATACATTATATTTTTTCATTAACAAAGTAATTAATATCTAGGAGAATAATTTGTAGCCCTCCTTAACGTGTTCTGTGTAACTGCAGAATCACAAAAGATTCTTTTTATTTTCATATTGTTATTGGGTGAAATAAATTTAACTTGGATGATTTAACTCAAAGCTAGTATAAAAGTTAACTATGGTTTTATTATATTTGTGTGATTAGCCATTCCCTGAACTTCTTTATTAATCTCACATTTTCTCTATTGATTTATAAAGATTTTCTTAGGATAAAACATATTAACTATAAATACATGTAAATTCTCTATCTCTGTCACTATTGTTTCAGTGCTAGATATTTAAGAAAATATTACTTATTATATTAATAGTTTTACTAATAACAATATTAATCATTGCCTTTTTCTAAATTTTACTTTAAACAGTTTAAAATTTCACTACATGTATATCTTTTATTTCAGAAATAGTCCTTATAATATTAAAAAACAAAAATATTAATTGCATATCTATTTATTTTAATCACTTTTCTCATGTCAGAAATGGGTAATGTGTATCTTTATTCAATTGCTAAAAATGTCATTTTATATTAAATATTGTGCTAATACTATATTATGTTTTCTAAATTAAATTATTCTTCCATTTCTAAAATTAAATATTTGTGATTGTGTATAAATATTCTCTTTCTTTGAGTAAATTTATTTTTCTCCTATTTTATAAAAATTTTCCTCATTTATATTAATTACTGAAGCAATTTTATTAAGTATTTTTGCTAACTTTGTCAAATTTTTAATTAATATATAAATGGCTTTGTTTTCTCTGCCTTTGAAATATTATGCAGTTCTGACCTCATTTGTTGCTTCATGGTTTATGGAAATATTCAATATGCATTCAAAGGCAATACAATTTTGAAGGCAATTTTGATAAATTTTACAAATTCTTGACAGGCATTCTCTTTTTCAAATGAATTTAAAGATTCTCATTTATAAGATATGCTATATTTCATTTTAGAAAATAAAGATAACAGGAAGAAAAGAAATAGTGAAACATAATGTTATAATAAATTATACAATACTTGGATAATTCTATATGCAATATAATTCTTCATATGGCTATTATTCAAGATATTTACCTTGAAAATACATTTTTCTAGTTTGTGGCTATTTCACCTTCATATATACATTTCTTTCTTTCTTTTTTTTTTAGCTCCATCTTATTTTTTTATTTTTATTTTTTTATTGTACTTTAGGTTCTGGGGTACAAGTGCAGATCATGCAGGATTGTTGCATAAGTACACACATGGCAATGTGGTTTGCTGCTGCCATCTCCCTGTCACATGGCATTTCTCCCCATGTTATCCCTCCCCCACCTTCCCGTCCCCCTGCTATTCCTCCATTGGACCACACCAACAGACCCCAGGGTGTGATGCTCCCTCCCTGTGTTCCTGTGTTCTCATTGTTCAACACCCATTTATGAGTGAGAACATTTGGTGTTTGATTTTCTGTTTTTGTGTCAATTGGCTGAGAACAATGGTTTCCAGATTAATCCATGTCCCAACAAAGGACTCCAACTCATCATTTCTTATGGCTGCATATAATTAATGGTGTATATGTGCCACATTTCGCATGTCTAGTCTATCATTGATGAGCATTTGCATAGATTCCAGGCCATTGCTATTGTACAGTGCCAGTATGAACATGTGTGTGTGTGTGTCTTTATAATAGAACAATTTATAATTCTTTGGGTATATGCCCAGTAATGGGATTGCTGGATCAAATGAAATTTCTATTTCTAGATCCTTGAGGAATCACCACACTGTCTTTCACAATGGTTGAACTGGTTTACACTCCCACCAACAGTGTTAAAGTGTTCCTATTTCTCCACATCCTCTCCAGAACCTGCTGTCTCCAGATTTTTTAGTGATCACCATTCTAACTGGCATGAGGTGGTATCTCAATGTGGTTTTGATTTGCATTTCTCTAATAATCAGTGATGATGAACATTTTTTCATATGTTTGTTGGCCTCATATACATCTTCTTTTGAAAAGTGTCTGTTCATATCCTTCACTCACTTATGAATGGGTTTGTTTGGTTTTTTCTTGTAACTCTGTTTTAGTTGTTTGTATATTCTGGATATTAGGCCTTTGTCAGATGGGTAGATTGCAAAAATTTTTTCCCATTCTGTTAGTTGTTAGTTCACTCGAATGATTGTTTCTTTTGCTGTACAGAAGCTCTGGAGTTTAATTAGATCCAATTTGTCTATATTAGCTTTTGTTGCCAATGCTTTTAGTGTTTTAGTCATGAAGTCCTTGCCTATGCCTATGTCCTGAATGGTATTGTCTAGGTTTTCTTCTAATCTTTTTATGGTGTTAGGTCTTATGTTTAAGTCTTTAATCCATCTGAAGCTAATTTTAGTGTAAGGTGTCAGGAAGGGGACCAGTTTCTGTTTTCTGCACACTGCTAGCCAGCTTTCCCAACACCATTTATTAAACAGGGAATCTTTTACTCATTGCTTGTTTTTGTCAGGTTTGTCAAAGATCATATGGATATAGATGTGTGGCATTGCCCCCAAGGCCTCTGTTCTGTTCCATTGGTCTATATCTCTATTTTGGAACCAGTACCATGCTATTTTTATTACTGTAGCCTTGTAGTATAGTTTGAAATCAGGTAGCATGATGCCTCCAGCATTGTTCTTTTTTCTTAGGATTGCCTTGGCTACGCAGGCTCTCTTTTGGTCCCATATGAAGTTTAAGGTGGTTTTTCCAGATCTGTGAAGAAGGTCATTGGTAGCTTGATGGGGATAGCATTGTATCTATAAATTACATTGGGCAGTATGGCCATTTTCACAATAATGATTCTTCCTAACCATGAGCATGGACTGTTTCTCCATCTTTTTGTAGTTTTCCTTTAAGTGGTCCTTTACATCCTTTTTTAGTTGTATTCCTAGGTATTTTATTCTCTTTGTAGCAATTATGAATGGGAGTTCGCTCATGATTTGGCTCTCTGTTGGTCTGTTATTGGTGTATAGAAATGCTTGTGATTTTTGCACATTGACTTTGTATCGTGAGAATTTGCTGAAGTTGCTTACCAGTTTCAGGAGATTTGGGGCTGAGATGATAGGGTCTCCTAAATATACAATTTTGTCATCTGCATTAGAGACCATTTGACTTCATCCTTTACTAATTGAATATCCTTTATTATTATTATTATTATTTTTTGCCTAATTGCTCTGGCTAGAACTTTCAATGCTATATTGAATAGGAGAGGTGAGAGAGCGTAGCCTTGTCTAGTACCAGATTTCAAAGTGAATGCTTCCAGTTTTTTGCCCATTCCGTATATTGCCTGTAGGTTTGTCATAAATAGCTTTTATTATTTTGAGATATGTTCTTTCCATACCTCGTTTATTGATAGTAGGTTTGTCATAAATAGCTTTTATTATTTTGAGATATGTTCTTTCCATACCTCGTTTATTGATAGTTTTTAGCATAAAAGTCTGTTGAATTTTGTCAAAGGCCTTCTCTGCATCTATTGAGATACTCATGTGGTTTTTGCCTTTGGTTCTGTTTATGTGGTGAATTACGTTTATAGACTTGTGTACATTGAACCAGCCTTGCAACGCTGGGATGAAGCCTACTTGATTGTGATGGATAAGCTTTCTGATGTGCTGTTGCAATCAGCTTGCTAGTATTTTATTGAAGATTTTTGCATAGATGTTCATCATGGATACTGACATGAAGTTTTCTTTCTTTGTTGAGTCTGCTGGGCTTTGGTATCAGGATGATTTTGGTCTCATAAAATGATTTGGGAAGGAGTCCATCTTTTTGTATTGTTTGGAATAGTTTCAGAAGAAATGGTACCAGCTTCTCTTTGTACATCTGGTAGAATTCAGCTGTGAACCCATCTGGACCTGGACTTTTTTTGGTTGGTAGGCTCTTAATTGCTGCCTCAACTTCAGCCCTTGTTATTGGTCTGTTCAACCTTTCAACTTCTTCCTTGTTCAGGCTTGAGAGGGTGCAAGTGTCCAGGAATGTATCCATTTCTTCCAGGTTTACTGGTTTATGTGCATAGAGTTGTGTGTAGTGATCTCTGATGGTAGTTTGTATTTCTGTGGAATTGGTGGTGATATCCCCTTTTTCGTTTTTTATTGCATCTATTTGATTCTTCTCCCTTTGCTTTTTTGTTAATCTGACTAGCAGTGTGTCTATTGTGTTGATCTTTTTATAAAACCAGATCCTGGATTTATTGATTTTTTGAAGGGATTTTGTGTCTCCTTCTCCTTCAATTCTGCTCTGATCTTAGTTATTTCTTGTCTTCTGCTGGCTTTTCAGTTTTTTTTTTTCTTTTTTCTTTTTTCTTTTTTATCTTGCTCTCCTTGCTCTTTCAATTTTGGGAATAGGGTGTCAATTTTAAATCTTTCCTCTCTTCTCATGTGGGCATTTATTACTACAAATTTCCCCCTAGACACTGCTTTAAATGGGTCCCAGAGATTCTGGCACATTGTGTCTTAATTCTTATTGGTTTCAAAAAACATCTTTATTTCTGTCTTCATTTTATTGTTTATCTAGTTGACATTCAGGAGCAGGTTGCTCAGTTTCCATGAAGTTGTGCAGTTCTGAGTAAGTTTCTTAATGCTGAGTTCTAATTTGATTGCCCTGTGGTCTGATAAACGGTTTGTTATGAGTTCCATTCATTCGCATTTGCTGAGGAGTTATTTACTTCCAGTTATGTGGTCAGTTTTATAGTAGGTGCCATGCGGTGCTGAGAAGAATGTATATTCTGTGGATTTGGGGTGGAGATTTCTGTAGATGTCTATTAGGTCCACTTGGTCCAGATCTGAGTTCAATTCCTGGATATCCTTGTTAATTTTCTGTTTCATTGATCTGTCTAATATTGACAGTGGAGTGTTAAAATCTCCCACTATTATTGTGTGGGAGTCTAAGTCTCTTTGTAGGTTGTTAAGAACTTGCTTTACGTACCTGGGTGCTCCTGTATTGAGTGCATATATATTTAATGTCGTTAGCTCTTCATGATGAACTGATTCTCTTCCCATTATGTAATGCCCTTCTTTGTCCCTTTTGATCTTCATTGGTTTAAAGTCCATTTTAGCAGACACTAGGATTGCAATTCCTGCTTTTTTGTGCTCTCCATTTTCTTGATAAATCTTTCTCCATCCCTTTATTTTAAGCCTATGTGTGTCCTTGCATGTGAGATGGGTTTCCTAAATACAGCACACCAATGGGTCTTGACTTTTTATCCAATTTGCCAGTCTGTGTCTTTTGATTGGGGCATTTAGTGCATTTACATTTAAGGTTAATATTGTTATGTGTGAATTTGATCTTGTCATTTTGATGCTAGCTGGATGTTTTACTCGTTTGTTGACACATTTTTCATTATGTTGATGGTCTTTACCATTTGGCACATTTTTGTAGTGGCTGGTATTGGTTGTTCCTTTCCTTCTTTAGTGCTTCTTTCAGGAGCTGTTGTAAAGCAGGTTGGGTGGTGATGAAATCTCTCAGCAATTACTTGCCCATAAAGGATTTTACTGAAGCTTAGTTTGGCTGGATATGAAATTCTAGGTTGAAAGTTCTTTTCTTTAAGGATATTGAATATTGGTCCCCACTCTCTTCTGACTTGTAGGGTTCCTGCTGAGAGATCCACTGTGAGTCTGATGGGCTTCCCTTTGTGAGTAGCCTGATCTTTCTTTCTGGTTGCCCTTAACATTTTTTCCTTCATTTCAACCCTGGTGAATCTGACGATTATGTGCATTGGGGTTGCTCTTCTTGAGGAATATCTCTGTGGTGTTCTCTGTATTTCCTGGACTTGAATGGTGGCCTGGCTTGCTAGGTTGGGGAAGTTCTCCTGGACAATGTCCTGAAGAGTGTTTTCTAGCTTGGATTCATTCTCTCCATCACATTTGGGTACACCTATCAAATGTAGATTAGGTCTTTTCACATAATCCCATATTTTTTGAAGGCTTTGTTAATTTCTTTTCACTCTTTTTCCTCTATTCTTGCCTTCTCATTTGATTTCATTGAGTTGATCTTCAATCTCAGAT
>NW_016107359.1:7434272-7436825 GCF_001604975.1 Cebus imitator
TTTTATTTCATTGAGTTGATCTTCAATCTCTGATATCCTTTCTTCTGCTTGGTTGATTCAGCTATTGAAAGTTATGTATGCTTTGCAAAGTTGTATTGCTGTGTTTTTCAGCTCCATGAAGTTGTTTATATTCTTCTCTAAGGTGTTTATTCTAGTTAGCATCCCATCTAACCTTTTTTCTAGGTTCTTAGTTTCTTTGTCTTGGGTTAGCACATGTTCTTTTAACTCTGAGAAGTTTGTTAGTACCCACCTTCTGAAACCTGTTTCTGTCAATTCATCAAATTCATTCTCCATCCACCTTTGATCCCTAGCTGGTAAGGAGTTGTGATCCTTTGGAGGAGGAGAGGAGTTCTGGTTTTTGTTGTTTTCATCATTTTTGTGCTGGTTTCTTCCCATCTTACTGGCTTTATCTACCTGTGGTCTTTGTAGCTGGTGACTTTTGGATGGGGGTCTCTGAGTGGACATCCTTTTTGCTGATGTCGAAGCTATTTCTTCCTGTTTCTTAGTTTTCCTTCTAACAATCAGGCCCCTCTGATGCAGGACTGGTGGAGGTCCACTCCAGACCATGCTTGCCTGGGGATCACCTGCAGGGCTGCAGAAAAGTAAAGATTTCTGCAAGTTTCTCCTTCTGTTATCTTCATCCCAGAAGGATACCCACCTCATGTTGGCCTGAACTCTCCTTTATAAGGTGTATCTTTGGGTATACAGGGTTTGGGGAGCTGCTTGAGGAGACAGTCTGTCCCTTATAGCAGCTCAAGTGCTGTGCTGGGAGCTCCGTTGTTCCATACAGAGCTACTGGAAAGGTACCTTCATGTCTGCTGCAGTGGAACTCATAACCACCTCTTTTCCCAGGTGCTCTGACCTAGGTGCTCTGACCGAGGAAGGTTGGCTCTAGTTACAAGTTCCTGACGTGCTGCTGCCTTTTTTCAGAGATGCCCTGCCCCGCATGGAGTAGTCTCACAGTCTGCCAGCAGAGGTATTGCTGAGCTGCCCAGCTGCTGTGTGATCTGCCTCAGTATTGGCAAACTGCCTCTGTAGTGAAGGACGCCCTTCCCCCCACTGCACTGGATAGTCCTGGGTCCAGCTGCTCTTGCTGCAAAACTTTCAATCCAGAGCGTTTCAGATTGCTTGTTTTGTCAGGATGGTACCCACTGAGCCAGATTGCCTGGCTCCCTGTCTCAGCCCACTCCCTTTCAGTTGAATGGGCAGCTCTGTCTCCTAGGCATTCCAGTGCCAGTTGAAACAGCTGCCCAGGTTTGCGTGAGTTTCTGTGCACCAACCTGCGGCACCAGCCATGCTGAAAACTCATGGAATCCCCTGGTCTGTGGGAAGTGAAAACTTGTTTGGAAATGTGGTGAGCATTCACCCTCTGTGTTGTTCTCGCTGGGAACTGCACTCTGGAGCTGTTCCTATTCAGCCATCTTTGAGTCTCCCCATATATACATTTCTTTTAAAGAACTAACATCTGCACTTTAATTTAAACTAACAGAAAATCTGAAAGTATGTCACACGCTTCACCCAGATTGAAAATTGTTCACTTTTTACCATATTTGTTTTTCCACCTCTATCTATCTATTCATCTCTATCAAGCTATTTATCTGTCAATCTAACATATTTTTAGCTATTTATATGTGTCTATCTGTTGGTATCTATCTGATTACCTCTCTAAATTCAGATTCATTTGTGAGTAAATTATGACACTGTGCCTCTTTTAACATTTCACTAGAATTTCATAAGAATATAGATAAATACACATGGTAACACCACTGTTATATAGTTACCTGTGTTAGCTTCCTCTTTGGTATAATTATCTTATTCAAAATAAATACAGTGAGGCTTACTTTTTTATGGATTCTGTAGTCTCAATTCTGTTTCATTTATCACTGAGACAATATTTTAATTTTTAATTTTTTATTTAACTTTTATTTTGGTTTCAGGGGTACGTGTGCAGGTTTGCTATATAGATAAACTAATGTCAGGGGCATTTGTGTTACAGATTATTTCATCACCAGTATATTAAGCCTAGTACCCATTAGCTATGTTTTCTGATCTTCTTCCTCCTTCCATTCTCACTTTCTGATAGGTCCCATTATCTGTTCTTGTTCTCTAAGTGTCCATGTGGTCTCATTACTTACCTTCAACTTTTAAGTGAGAACATGCAGTATATGGTTTTCTGTTCCTGCATTAGTTTGCTTAGGATAATGACCTCCAGCTCCATCCATGTTCCTGCAAATAACATGATTTTGTTCTTTGTATGATGGCATAGTATTTCATGGTGTATATGTACCACATTTTCTTTATCCAGTAAATCACTGATGGCATTTAGGTTGATTCTGTCTCTTGGCTATTGTGAATAACTACAATGAAAATATACATCTGTGTGTCTTTATGACAGAATGATTAACATTTTGGGTGGTATACACCTCTAATAGAATTGCTGGGGTTGAATAGTAGTTTCTTTTTTAGGTCTTTGAGAAATGCCATACTGTTTTCCACAATTTGAACTAATTTATATTCCCACCAAAAGTATATAAGCATTCCTGTTTCTCTACA
>NW_016107359.1:7436907-7466379 GCF_001604975.1 Cebus imitator
TGATTATGATTTGAATTTCTCTAATGTTCAGTAATATTGAGTTGTTGTTTTTTTTTTTTCGTATGATTGTTGGCCACATGTGTATCTTTTGAAAAGTGTCTGCTCATGTTTTTTGCCCATTTTTAATGGGGCTGTTTGTGTTTTTTTCTGGTAAATTTGTTTAAGTTTGTTATAGATGCTGGGTATTAGACCTTTGTCAGATGTATCGTTTACAAAAATTTTCTACCATTCTGTAGGTTGACTGTTTACTCTGTTGATAGTAACTTTTGTAGGCTAGAAGCTCCTTAGTTTAATTGAATCCCATATATCAATTTTTTGTTTTGTTGCAATTGTTTTTGGTATTTTCGTCATGAATCCTGTGCCAATTCCTATGTTCAGAATGGGATTGCCAAGGTTGTCTTCCAAGTTTTTCATAGTTTTGGATTTTACATTTAAGACTTTAATCCATCTTGAATTGATTTTTGTATATGGTGTAAGTGAGGCATCCAGTTTTAATTTTCTGCAAAGGACTATCTTGTTATTACAGTCCCATTTATTGAATAGGGAGTCATTTCCTCATTGCTTGTTTTTGTCAACTTTATTAAAGTACAAATAAGGCTCAGCCTAACTTCTGAGCTCTGTATTCTGTCCCATTGGTCTGTTTTGGTACCAGTGTCATGTTCTTTTGGTTACTGTAGCCTTGTAGTGTATTTTGAAGTCAAATAGTGTGCTGCCTCCAACTTTGTTCTTTTTGCTTAGGGTCGCCTTGGCTATTGGGACTCTTTTCTGATTCCATAAGAATTTTAAAATGTTTTTTATACTAGTTTTGTGAAGAATTTTATTGGTAGTTTGATAGAAATAGCATTGAACCTATAAATTACTGTGGCGTTATGGCCATTTTAAGTATATTGATTCTTTCCATCCATGAGCATGGAATGTTTTTACATTCATGTCATCTCTGATTTCTTGGAGCAGTGTTTGGTAATTCTCACCGTAGAGATCTTTTGCCCCTCTGGTAAGTTGTATTTCTAGGTATTTTATTCTTTTTTGCAACAATTGTGAATGAGATTGTGCTCCTAATTTGGCTCCTGACTTGGCTATTGCTGGTGTATAGGACTGCTAGTGATATTTTACATTGATTTTGTATCCTGCCACTTTGCTGAAGTTGCCTGTCAGCTCAAACAGCTTTTGAACAGAGACTATGGGGTCTCCTAGATATGGAATCATATTCTTTGCAAACAGGGATAGTTTGACTTTCTCTAAATATATTTGGATGTGTTTTATTTATCCTGCCTGATTGCTTTGACCATGCTTTCCCATACTACATTGAAAAGAAGTAGTGACAGAAAGCATCTTTGTCTTGTGATGGTTTTCAAGAGGAATGCTTCCAGCTTTTGCCAATTCAGTATGATGTAGGCTGCTGGTATGTAATAGACGACTTTTTCTATTTTGAGTTAAGTTCCTTTATTATCTAGTTTGCTGAAACTTTTAACATGAAGGAACATTAAATTTTATTGAAAGCTTTTTCTGCATCTATTGAGATGATCATGTGTTTTATCTCTTTAGCTCTATTTGTGTGATGAATCACATTTATTGATTTGCATACGTTAAGGCACCCTTGCATCATTCCAGGGATAAAGCCTACCTGATCATGGTGGATTAGATTTTTGATGTGCTCCCGGATTTGGGCATTTTTGCATCAGTGTTCATCAAGCATATGGGCTGGAATTTTTATTTTCTTTCCTTTAGAATTCCATTGTTTTATGTGTCTGTTTTTGTGCTAGTACCACGGTGTTTTGGTTACCATAGCCCTATAGTAGAGTTCGAAATCAGGTGGTGTGATGCCTCTAGTTTTGTTCCTTTTACTTAGGATTGCCTTGGCTCTTAAGGTTCTCTTTTGGTTCTATAATAATTTTAAAATAGTTTTTCCTAGTTCTGTAAAGAATTTCATTTGTAGTTTAAATTAAATAACATTGAATCAATAAATTGCTTCAGACGATATGGCTATTTTAATGATATTGATGACAATACTGAATATTTCTCAAGTGCTAGTTTTAGGGTTTATCTTTAATTTGATAGTCCAAATCTTACAATTTTGCTCTTCTCAAGCTTATCTTGAAACTAGGTACTCTGCATTTTCACATAATTTTTAGACCAACATTTAAAAATAAATTCCACAAAAATTCTACTGTGTTTGCTTGAGCTCACTTTGGATTTCTAAACAAATGTTGTCAGAATTGATATCTTAATATTTTAAATTCTTCCAATCCATAAATTATGTTTTTCCATGTACTTAGGTCTTCCTTAACTTCATTGTTTTGTAGTTTTTAGGTAATTGCTTTTGCATAGCTTTTACTGGATACATTCCAAGGCCTATATAAAATGTTTAACAATAGCACAATGATTTACATCTGCTCACTTAAAATATGTGCGTCACTCTTTAAATCATCTGAAATATTGGCTGTTTTTTTTTTTTTTGTACAACCTGAATAATTTAGAGGAAAAGCTTTGCTGAGATTTGAAAATAAAATGGCACTTTCTTTCTCTTTCTTGCTCTCTCCATATATAATATATATACACCTATATGTATATATATATTACAGTATATATCTTTATAGTGAAGCTACAAAAGTATTCATATACTGATCTTTAAATTTTATTCATTTAGTTATTTATTTTTTGATAGTTCCCATAAGTAGATAATTCTTTGTATATAATTTTGTTATTTAAGAATAATGACAGCTGGGAGCAGTGGCTCACACCAACATCTTAGCATTTAGGGATGCCAATGAAGGTGGATTCCTTGACTTCAGGAGTTCAAAACCAGCCTGGATAACATGACAAAACCCCATCTCTACAAAAATACTGAAATTAGCCAGTCGTGAAGGCTACTCGGGAGGGTGAGGTAGAAGGATCACTTGAGTCTAGGTGATTGAGGCTGCAGTGAGCTGAGATAATGCCACTGCACTCCAACCTCTGTGACAAAGTGAGACCCAGTCTCAAAAAGAAGAATAATAATGACAGTGTTAACTTTTTAACACGTTATTTTATTTCTTTAGGTTTTGCTTTATTATATAAGTGACATTTAATACAACATACAGAAAATGTGGGAAAAAATATTCTTCTTTCTTTCCAAACTCAGTTGATTTATCTCTTTTAAGTTGAATATTAGTTGCATATTTTGATATCTTTACTGACTGAAAAGTTCCTCAATTTTTGAGATTTCACTTAACCATTTTCTGTGCTTATTTTTGTTAAGTATATATTTAGCAAAATATTTCATTGTTTTTTATTATTTTAATGTATTAAAATATTTTAATGATATTTATATGTTAAACTAATCTGAATTTTCAGAATGTAAATTTCCTACAAAGTTATCTGTACTGTTGGTTTGTATAGTTTTACATCAATTTTAATTGAAGACATTGCCTTTACACTAATTTGGTTTCTATTCTGAAGTTGTAATGCATGGGCTCAATTATTTTGTCAATGTATAAAAATAATTGGTTTATATATTTCCTTATTTGTGCTTTGGCAAGTGCATTTCTCTTCCCCAAATATTTGATATGTTTCACCTAAATTCTTAAATTTATTCCTACAACATTTTGTATATTATCATTTTATAATATTTAGAACAGGACAATCTATACGCCAATATTTGTTGTTTGCTTTCTTTTCTTGATCTGATTTTCAATATTTGCTAATTTCATTAAAATTTACATGCCATCTTTGGACTTAATCATATTTTTTTCTTGAATGTATGCTTAATATTTTATTTTTGCTTTTATATTATTATGTCTCTCCTATTGGGTTTAACTCTCTTTTACAATCGATGTATAGATTATTATTTTATACTTTTTTCTGTTAGTATTTTCTTTAAAGTTGGACTTGTAACTCATGAAACACTGCTTTAGCTGCCAGTCCACAAAATATGATATTCTTTGTTTTCGTTATTTTCACTCCAAAATATATTAATTCCCATTGCATTTTTTAAAAATGTGTTCCTTAATTTTCAGACATTTGTAAACTTTCAAGTTATCTTATATCTTTGCTTTCTAGTCTAATTTTATTATGGTCAAAGAATATATGATGTTTGACTTAAATTTCTGGGTATGCAGTAAAACTTGTTCTATGGTGCTTCATATAAACTATTTTGTGTGTTTTGGAAAATATTCCATGTGATATTGAAAAAGTTGTGCATTTTGTGAATGTTGAATATAGTGGTGCAAAACACTGTCTAAGCAATTAGCAAGGTGGTTTTAAATTTCTATAAGCGAGGATTGCCATATCTAACTGGCATTATGCTTCCTGATTTCTTTAGATTGTAGATGATTAGCCAACATTTCATGTGATATTAAACAGTGACTCACAAATTTGCTACTTCAGCAGAGGGATCACTGAGTGCAGTGGCTCACACCTGTAATCCCAGCACTTTGGGAGGCTGAGGTGGGTGGATCATGACGTTAATAGATTGAGACCATCCTGGCCAACATGATGAAACCCGGTCTCTACTAAAAATGCAAAAGTTAGCTAGGTGTGGTGGAGTGCACCTACAGTCCCAGCTGCTCAGAGGCTGAGGGAGGAGAATCACTTGAACCTGGGAGGTGGAGGTTACAGTGAGCTAGGATTGCACTACTGCACTCCAGCCTGGTGACAGAGCTAGACTAGTCCATCTCAAAAAAAAAAGAAAAAAAAAAGTCACTAAATTGTTAGTAAACATCACAGCACAAAAATTTTGTAACAACATGGTTCTTTGTTATTAAATGTGTGAGTCAACTGTTAAAAGACAAATCATGTAACTGAATTTACATGGGTGCACACACAATGAGCTTCTCTGTAAATGGATTCCTAGGAAATCTGCTAAATGCCAAGGAACATAATCATCCGTCTTAGACTGTGTGACATGTCTGTGGGAAACAGGTTTTACAACTATGTCTGTTATACTGGTGCTTCAAGGGAGTCTCAAAATATGTAGCATCTTCCCACATTTATTATTTAAAATCTGACAATAAATTAAAGAGCAAGTATGGAAGACCACTATTATCTTTATTAGAGAATAAGTTGGAGGATTTCACTTAGCCTGAGAGCCAAACGGACCTACTAAATCAACTTCAGCATTAGGCAAACCTAGCCACCCAGTTACAAACAGTTCTAGACAGGAGAAGGCTCAGTGTAGAGAAGGGTTTATAGTTGCTACCTCTCAGGAACTAACTGCTAGGCAGGAGTATCCCAGATCAATTATGTTGTGCTGCTTCACTATTGCTGCAATGGTGCTTTGTAACAAACCAGCCCAAAATTCAGTAGTTTAAAAGAACAACCATTTATTTTTCTCTTTCACATGTCTGTATATCAGTGGGGTGGCTCCAATTCAGGCCCATGAGCCAACTGGGTTATCAGGCTGCTGTGGGCTGAGACCTGTCCCTGTGTCCCTGGGTTCTCTCTGGCTCAACACCTGGCTCAGCATGTCTTTCTCATTGCCATCATTGGACCACAAATGGTGGACTGGAAACAAAGAATGCCACATCAAGACTGGGCTCAAAATTGCCCTGTCGTTAATTCTGCCCATATTCTTTTTTCCAAAGCAGGTCATGTGAGTACAGATAAATCAGTGAGATTGGAAAGTATATAATATAAACTGTGGGGTCATTAAAAATGCATGCATCAAGACGGGCACGGACACAGTGGCTCACATCTATAACCCCAGCACTTTGGGAGGCCAAGGCTGGCAGATCACCTGAGATTGGGAGTTTGAGAACAGCCTGACCAAAATGGGGAAACCCCATCTCTATTAAAAAAACAAAATTAGCCAGGCGTGGTGGCACATGCCTGTAATCCCAGCTACTAGGGAGGCTTAGACAGGAGAACCACTTGAACCCAGGAGGTGGAGGTTGCAGTGAGCCAAAATGGCACCGTTGCACTCCAGCCTGGGCAACAAGAGTGAAATTCCGTCTCCAAAAAGGAAAAAAAAGAAAGAAAAACAACCAAAACACATGCATCAAAGAGTATGAATACATAATTCCAACACAGGGAGAGAGTAGAAAACCAAGAATAATAATATAATCCTCACATATGTTTACTTATTCTGTCCAAATGAGCAATTAGACAAGACCATCTAGTTCTTCAATGGTGGAGTGAGAATAAAAAAGTTGGAAAGATGCTCAGAGTTGCTCATGTATCTCTCTTCACAGTACAAAATACCACTAATAAGGCAAAATATTTCTCATATACAAACTAGTATCCAACTATCAGTGCATTGAGTAAAATAATAAGAAATCAGCATAAAAATGAATTTGATTTAAATAGGATCTTCCTAGAGAGTTACAGAGGATTATTTTGTCTTAACTAAAAATTAGGAAAAGTAATTATTTTAGATGTTGAAAATCATGCATGTTGCAATTTCCACAGATTTCATTTTTTGACAGCCTAAAGCAATTTACAAAATAGGAGACAAGTATGCCTTAGGCCACTGTTACTGTACTTTGAAGTTATTATCTCATAGGGACATTTGCTCCAAAATCAGGACTAAGGCCTTTTATGAGATTCCAACTTTTGGCAAGAAAATGCAATTTCCTATTTTATCATGTTTGAGTGAATTGATTGTCTCATTTTTGGGCACAACTAGTTTGCTACATAATTCAGGAAAATGTATTGAACAATATAGTGGAATGTATATTGTGAGATTATCAGCATAAACACTTATTCAGAGATGGTGGTTTTAAAAAGTTAAATAAGGTTAAAAAAGAAAAAGATAAATATAGAAACAAATTATTTTAACTTTTCTTATATGTACTTTTGGAGTATATTTTAAATTAACAACTAGAGAACAAACAGCTTACTCCTGGCTGGAAGAGCTGGCTCACGCCTATAATCCCAGCACTTTGGGAGGCCAAGGCGGGTGGATCACTAGGTCAAGAGATTGAGACCATCCTGGACAACATTGTGAAACCGCGTCTCTCCTAAAAATATAAAAATTAGCTGGGCACGGTGGCACGTACCTGTAGTTCCACCTACTTGGGAGGCTGAGGCAGGAGAATTGCTTGAACCTGGGAGGCGGAGATTGCAGTGAGCTGAGATTGCACCACTGCACTCCAGCTTGGCGCCTGGCAACAGAGCAAGACTGTCTCAAAAAAACAAAAAACAAGAAACAAAAAAAAGAAACAGCTTACCCCTAATCTAGAATCTTTCTTCATTCATCTGCTTTAAATTTTTTCAACGTTATTCTGCTTTCAAAACCCCACATAAAACTAACCTACTTCCTGCAGAACCATTCACAAAATCTTTTTAATAAGGTCAGCAAAAATATGTGACTGTGATTGATGGAAGTTAAACTTTGCCTGTAGCAACAGAAATTTTAATGTATTTGTTGCTGAAAATTTAAAAATAATATTGTTACTTTTGTTTAATAAACCACATCAATTCAATATTTTTGATGTTTTAAAGCTAATAATTTTATCAACAAAATATTATTTTTTGTTTAATACATTAACATTAATCTCAAAATATTTAGAGCAGCTGTAATAAGGAATTAATGATTGTTCTGTATATGTTTATATATACTTTTCTGAGACATATATGTATATGCATATCTTGAATAGTATAGGATTCTTATATTTAAATAACAAATAAACACTAAGAAGGTATTGCTATAATGCCAATAGATAAAATATAGTATAAAAGGAAAAATGTTTGATTAATCCACAAGAAGAAAGGAAAATATATTTTACTTAGCAATGACTTTTCTAAAAATAGTGAATGATTTTTACATTTAATAGCATGGATGAATCTCATGATATACACTAAGTCTAAGAAGTAAGACAAAAAGAAACCTTGTATATTAAGGTTTTGTTAAAAATGTTTCATAGGGAAACAAAATGTATTAGTCTGTTCTCATGCTGCTGATAAAGACATATATGAGACCGCATAATTTATAAAGGAAAGAAGTTTAATTTATTCACAGTTCCACATGGCTGGGGAGGCCCCACAATCATGGCTGAAGGTGAATGAGGAGCAAAGTCACATCTTACATGGTGGCAGGCAAGAGAATTTGTGTAGGGAATCTCCCATTTATAAAGCCATCAGATCTTGTGAAACTTATTCACTACCACCACAACAGTATAGTGAAAACTGCCTCAATAATTCCATTATCTCCACTTTGCCCTGGCCTTGACATGTTGGGATTATTACAATTCATGGTGAGATTTGAGGGGACACAGCCAAACCATATCACAAAAAATAAATAAATAAATATAGAAGTTTGCTTGCCTCCATGTGAAGAAATTGAGAGAAGAGAAACGAGAAATTTCTGGAATAAGTAAAATCTTTGCACATTGAATAAATGTAGGTTACATGGATGCATTCATTTCTCTATCAAATATTACATTTATAATTTGCTGAATTTAATTCTATAAAATTTGATCTAAAATTGCAAACAACTGTAGAAATAGATTTGCTTTCCATAGTAATATGTGTTAGCATTTCAAAAATATTTTCTGTAAATATTAGGTTTGAAAAATGTGTAATTTTATTCTGTCTCTTCTCTCACAATTGAAAATAAGAGATTGATTACACATGTGGCAAAAGAATAGACTAGAATGACCAGGGTTGATCTGAAATAGAATTGTAGGTAGTGGTATGAATACATAACTATAAATATAAATGTATATGTAAATATATAGGTATAATTTTATATATTTATATACTTACGCATGTGTATCTAAACATCCATATATTTATGTATATATGTGTGTGTATTTTTTTCTAGTTCTACTCTCTGCTACTGAATTCATAGAAGCAATCAGTAGCAATGAGCATACCTAAATTTTTTTTGTTACCCAGGCTGCAGTGCAATGGTGCGATCTCAGCTCACTGCAACCTCCGCCTCCTGGGTTCAGGCAATTCTCCTGCCTCAGCCTCCTGAGTAGTGGGGATTACAGGCATGCACCACCATGCCCAGCTAATTTTTTGTAGTTTTAGTGGAGACGGGGTTTCACCATGTTGACCGGGATGGTCTCGATCTCTTGACCTCGTGATCCACCCGCCTTGGCCTCCCAAAGTGCTAGGATTATAGGTGTGAGCCACCGCGCCCGGCCAATACCTAAAATTTAATATTTTGCATTTTAAAAAATGTTGTTTTTAAGGTAGTTTTAATTTAACAGTAAAATTTCACAGAGAGTAGAGACAGTTTGAAATGTATCTGCTCATTCTCCTCACCCAAGTTTTCCCTATTACTAGTATGTTCTATGAGGTTGAAAACTTTTTGTATCGATGCTCCAATATTGATACATTATTAACTAAAATCCACAGTTTACATTAGGATTCATTTTTTGTTCCATTAATTTTGACAAGCATATAATGACAGAGACCAATACAATATCATACAAATACTTTCACTGCCCCATTCCATCATTTCCTTTCTCTTTCCCCCACCCCGCAGTCTGAATTCCTGGGGATCAGTTATCTTTTTATTCACTACAATAGCAACACTATTGTTGATTTTTCCAATGTTGTAATATTGGTATCCTACACGATACAGTATTTTAACATTGACTTCCTTAACTTAGTAATGTGTATTCAAGTATCTTCAAGTCTTTTCAAGATTTGAAAACTCATTTATTTTTATTGCTGAGTAGAATATCACAGTATGAATGCACTATAATTGGATAATCCATATACCTATTGAAGGACATGGTTGCTTCTAAGTTTTGACAACTATCAATAAAGATGCCATAAACACTCTTGTGCAGGTTTTTGTGTTGGATATAGTACTGAGAACAAGGTCGGTCCAGAGACCACCACCCAGGCGGTGCTGAAGGTATTGAGAGGCAGACACCCAGACAGAACAACAGATCTGTCCAGAAAACCAACAGCTGAGAGCTGAGAGGCTAACAGGATTCCAGGCTGAAGGCCCTGAGCAGATTCTCATCCACATATTTATTTGCTCTTAGACAGGTGATTCTTATTAATACACAGGTGCTCTACATTTACTTATAACTCAAGAATATACAAAGTAGCCTACCACTAATTACAAACTAAAAGGTACCCTCGACAGAGGAGCAATGGGGGCAGGGTAAACTTAATGTTTCTCAACATCTTCCCCCTTCTTTGTTTCAAGAAAGCTAGATAAGCAAGCACAGCTTTATCTTGGTAAACCACTACTCAGAAGATCTTGGATCTGCACCTGTAGACTATGCAAAGAGAAACAAAGCAGATAAATAACAGAATGAAAACAGCAATCATAGATCCTCCAAGTGCTTTAATCCAAATTTTAGGGCTGCCAACCCATCAGCAGCTTCCTCAAGCACCTTGTAGCCCGACTACCTGCCTATTCTTACATTTCTTTCTTAAGGAGTTGGGACCGAGAAATCTTTTGGGAAACAGGGTGGGGGTCATTCTTCTGTAACTACTTTCTGTTGAAAAGGAGCATAGAGGTTCTTCTGGGTCCCTCCTCCTTATTTGCTGTCTAAGGCTTTTCCAGGTGCTTTTTATCCTCTCTGGATTATGTTTCATCTCATTATACTTTTTAGAGTTACTAAAGTTAGTCTATAACTCTACTATCACCAAAAGATATGAGGGGTATAACACAGCTCTGAATCTAGAGAGCTTTTATTTCTTGTAAACTTCTAATGAAAAGAATTAGGGCCTGATTCTCTATTATATTTTCCTTCCCAGACTTTTATTGGTTTTAGGTCCATAGGTATTTTTCAAAGTTCTTTTTATTCAGCTCTTAACATTGGCCATAGTATTTCTGGTAGTGGTTTTATCAATCCCCCATCTCTCCAGACAATAGAGTTGTTGATCTCAGTGTGCGTAAATTCTAAGTAATTGTAGTTCTTTATCTGTCATCTGAATTCCATGTTACTACAAGAGGACTGACTGGTACAATTAATGCTAAGATATCACCTTAGGGGACCAATAATCAATAATAATTTCTTAGGAACTGTTGTGCAGCACCTCAGTCTCTGTCACAACACAATCTCTCCAGATTACTGTTCTTAACTTAGGGGACCATTCTTTACTTTATTGGTATTGAGGTTTTGATGGCCAAAACATTGTTACTTTATTTCCTAAATTATTGCAGGAAAATACGAAGGCGAGAGATCATTAAAGGAAGGAAAGAATATGTGCCCAACGTGTGGAACTTCCTTTTCCTTCTATCCCAACTCCAGAAATACTCACTTTAATCGTGATAACCGTCATCTTGATTACCATAGCAGGCTGTCCTGCTTTCTTCAGGCTTTCCTTTGCTACTTGTGAAAGTTTCTTACTTTAACCCCAAGTCGGTGGTGATGTTCGGCATGTTCCCCTTGTGGGAACAGTACTCCCCCTGGATGTTAGTTTTGTCATCTCTGAGAAGGGGGTAAGAGGCTAACGGGATTCCAGGCTGAAGGCCCTGAGCAGATTCTCATCCACATATTTATTTGCTCTTAGACAGGTGATTCTTATTAATACACAGGTGCTCTACATTTACTTCCAGGGTCCTCCGAAAATCTCCTTTTCGGTATCTCGCTCATAGGACGGCTTTAAATGTCTGGATGGTACCCACGCCGGTTGTTGATTTGAACCTGCAGAAATACAAGCAAATCCGCTCCCCCAGGTTATTACATTGCCTTTTTCCAATTCTTTGTGAGTGAATCTCGCCACCAGATTAATTGCCTTATGGCTGTTTCCTTGTTTATTCAGGTGTTGTTCAGTAACTAAATTTTCTAAAACCTCCAGTTTTCCTTTTGTTAGCGGCTATGGCTCTATCCATATAGGTTTGCCATCCATTTCAAGGTGATGGCTCTGGAGGCTTAACAATGGCTGACATCAAAAAGAATATCTTAAGTCCCAATGAGAATTTTGTCCTTTAATTTCTAAAAATTCCTTTGGTCTCTGGAAATTTTTTTCTAATCCCATCCCAGGCACATAGCCCTTATCCTGCATCATTTGATGGTCTAGGGGGCTACATGATTGTTCAGATATTAAAACCTGAGCTCCTCATTGCTGCAACAAGTCTCTTCCCCATAAATTAACAGGGATTTGCCTCACAATAGGCTGAATAGTTCCATGCTGTCCTTCAGGTCCTTCTCAGGTTAAAAGGTGACTACTTTGAAACACTTCAGAGGCCTGCCCTACTCCAGGCACATGGAACTGAGCGTTTTCCGTGGGCCCAGATAGTGGCCAATGTTGGGAAGAAATAATAGAAACATCTGCTCCAGTATCTACAAATCCTTTAAATTTCTTTCTTTGAACCATAATCTCATGTGTAGGACACAGAGCTGTGTTTTGATTTACGCAGTACGCTGCCCTGTCTTGTTTGTTTCTACCTCCAAATCCTCTTCTTCTTTTAGTTTCACTTTTTCCTATTTTCTCATATGGCATGACTAAAAGCTGTGCTATGTGTTCCCCAGGATCAGCGCTCCAAGGAAAGGAAGAAGACACTACAATTTGAATTTCCCCTATAAAGTCCACATAGATAATTCCTGTATGAATTCTAACTCCTTAAGCAGTAAGACTAGATCTTCCGAGAAGTAAACCCACAGTTCCGGGGGGTAAAGGGCCACGAACTCCCGTAGATATTTTTTGTGCTGGCTTTCAAGGTAAAATGCTTACCCTTTGAGAGCTGCACAAATCTGCTGTGCTCCCAGCTGCAGCGGGGAACAAACAACGTATAGGGATGAGGAAATAGCTTGTACTGGATGGGCCTGAGGTGGGCCCCTCAACCTGTTTCCTGAAATCAGAACAAGCTTTATAGCTTCTTTCCAAATTAAGTCATATTTTTTCTGCAGCCCTACTGCATTTAAGTGTGTCAGTGTGTGCAAATGTTGAGCATCAGATAGAACTGTAGCAACTAACCAATCTGACTGCAAAAAGTGAGAAGGCAACAAACAAGTTAGGGTTAACAGATTCCAGTCTATAAGAATCTGCCAGTCAAAAGTAGCGACGTTCTTCAATAATCCTAGCACAAATGGAGACCCCGGCCCACACCGACAGAAGGTCCATTTAAACTCCTTCAGCAATTTGAAGGGAAGCAGTTGAAAGGCAACTAGTACTTGCACCTGCTGATCTTGAGGGTGTACAACAACTGGAAATGGCCATGCCTCCAGATCTTCCTCTTTTGTTGCTTGTTGAATTCCAGCTTGGTTGAAACCAGTTATCATAGTTCGAGGAGTACAAATGCCTGAACCGGTTACTGTAGTTCAAGGTGCACACACGCCAAAAGAAGCCCAGGTAGAAATATTGGGAGGATCTTGCCATCCCCTGACAAGATATTGAGCGGGGGCTGATGGGCACACCTTTTCCTCATTTGGCTTTTCATCTTTTTGCTCTATAATTTCTTTACATACTTCATCACACTCCCTTTCTTCTCCTGAATCCTTTTCCTGATAGTCTGTCTGAAACAGCTCCAAGGCAAAACAAAACAAAGCCCAAACAGACCACACAAAACAAGCCCTGTGTTTGCTTGACCTTTGTCCCATGTTACCCCAATATGACCAAGCTCCCCCAGCTCATTCTGGGGGGTTTTAGCTAAAGTTCTCAGGCTAATTCTGAGCTCCCCCAACTAACCCTGGGAGATTTTTTCTAAAGTTCTTGGGCTAATGCTGAACATCCCCAGCTCACCCTGGGAGATTTCCCAAAAGTTCTCTGTCTACTTCCAGGCTCCCCACTAACTCACCTGGGGGATTTTTTTTTTTTGAAAAGTTCCCAGGCTACCTCCAAGCTCCCCAACTTACCCTGGTGATTTTTTCCAATAGTACTCAGGATTCCTTCGGCTTAGCCTTTCCTCTCACTGCTTGGGCAGCTCTTCATCCCAGGTTCAAGTTCCCACATTTTGTTGCCACTTATCCAGAACCAGCTCAGTCAGGAGACCCCCATCCAGGCAGTGCTGAAGGTATTGAAAGGCAGACGCCCAGATAGAACAACAGAGTGGATCCATCTGGGGGACCAACAGCCTGAGAGCTGAGAAGATAAGAGCATTCTAGGCTGAAAGTCCCGAGCAGATTCTCATCCTTGTATTTATTTGCTCTTAAAAGGTGATTCTTATTAATACACAGGTGCTCTACATTTATTCATAACTCAAGAATATACCAAGTAGGGAGCTGTTACCCACTAACCACTAATTACAAACTAAAGGGTACCCTCCACAGAGGAGCCATGAGGGCAGAGTAAACTTAATGTTTCTCAGCAATATAGTTTTCAGTTTATTTGGATAAACTCCTAGGACTGTAATCACTGGATTGTATAGCAAGATAATGCTTAGTTTTGAAACTCCCACACTGTCTTTCAATTTTTGTTTACCATTTTACATTCCTACTAGCAAGGAATGAGACTTCCTGTTGCTCCACATCTCTGCCAGCATTTACTTTTGTTAGTGTTTTGAATTTTAGCTATTTTAACAGATGAGTAGTGATCTCTCATTTCTGTTTTAATTTGTTATTACTTAATCATACATGATGTTGAGAAACTTCCATATGCTTATTTGCCACTTTTATGACTTCTTTAGTGAAAGTTTAATGATATTAAATGTAAAGTTGTTTTAATATTTATTTTGGGGTCTCTTTCTGTAAACTAGTCCTAGAGGGAATTTTTCTTGTTTTTTTTTTTTTTTTTTTTTTTTTTTTTTTTTTTTTTATGTCACACTCTATGGAGCACAGGGATACTCACTGAGCAAATACAGACACACTCAGGTGGCCAACCAACTCCCGGGTTTCCCTCCAGCCAGCTGAGACCACTGTAACATGCCTCATAAAGGAAATGGGAAGTCCAACATCCCTTTCCTTCATCCTCATCCATGTCAGAAGTGCAGTCTCTGCCAAATTTTAAGTTTTGAGCAGGCGGGTGCTAGGTGCTTGGATTTGGGATAAGAAATATTTGAATCCTACAAACTCACAGTGGCATGGCTATACTGGAGGTCAGAGAAACATCATTATTGCTTGCACTGCCATGAGACACATCATGAGCATGGCATTGCTGTCTGGGCAAGGGCATGAAAGATACAACCAGAGGGCCAGAGGGAGGGGGATGGGCAACTGTCCATGAGAACCTATCCAGGAAGGGGGCAGACTAGCCTGAGCCAGTCCTCCATAATTCTTTTTAACTTCACTTACAAAGCACAAATTAAAAAAAAAAAAAATTGGGAATTGCAAAAGGGTGGGTATAGAAACCTCAAGCATGGGGCCCTTCTGAGTACAGAATATCCAAGATGAATGATTGCACTGGTCACATGCCAATGACCTTATCTAAAACTTATGAAGTCAATAACTTTAAATGAGAACCACAGAGGATCTGGAAATCTGTGTATTTACCAGTCCCTCAGAATTTTTTTGTTTCATCATATATTTAAGGACCAATGAATTCAATGTTAATCTTTCTGAAATATTGATGTTTTAAATTCAGCAGTGTGTTTTTGAAGCATTTGACATGAAAAACTCAGAAAATATAATGAATGGAGCCTTAATCCTTTAAGGAAAGATCAGGCCATTCACTGAGAACAAGGAAAAGTAAGGATAGAGGCCGCTAGTCCCACGAAATGGAATCACTACAAGACGTAAATAAAAGGAAAAAGGGAAAATGAAGTGAAGTGAGAAAAGATGCAGTGTGACTTATTTATTCTGGATTCTCCAGTAATGTTCTACAATTTAAGAACATAAATGATGAAAACAGATGGAAGAGGCAATACAGTTCAGGTATGCTTTAAAGCGGAGGTGGTGGGCTCTCAATGGGGCCTCTGATTCAACCAGGAAAAAATATTATGATTGCTAAGGATTCATTAGCTTCAGTTTCACAGTCACATAAAGACTGGAATTTATTTAGCATAAGTACATACAAAGGTTTCTTTTGGAAAAAGTAAAATATTAGAGACAGGGTAGAGTGCCCCAAATCGAATAAGACACAACAGAATTGCTGTATTACAAAGAGAATAAAGGACTGGGTGTGAAAATCTCTTTATAGGAACAGGGGGATCTTAAAGTTTATCATTTTCCAATGTTGGAATCCCTTCTGTAATAACTTGACAGATGATAATAGCAGAGTGATTAATAGTTTACAAGAGAGTCTGTTCCATTGTTGGGTAGATGCAGTTGTAAGAGATTTAGTCAATATATTGAGATTAGATTACTCCTCTCCTGATGTTTTGCTTATTTTATTATCTTCCAAAAGCGCATAAAATAATTATCATATTTTGTTTCTCTGTGAAACTGTCAAACATTGAATTACAACCACTATGTCTCCTGATATGTGTCTTCTTCTCAGGCTAAATATTGTCAATTCCTTTAATAATTTAACCTCTATTTATTCTGATTCTTTTAACCAGTTCATTATTTGATCTTATTTAAATAGATGGGCATCTGTGATATAATACAACACTGATTGACACTAATACCTGATACTTATTTCTTCAGACTGAAATATTCCATTAGAATTCAGAAAGTAACCAAGCTTCACAAACTTTATTAGTCTAAGCTGAGATGTTTACATTGAAAATATTGAATAAATTAATAATGAGCAACTTTAATCTTAACAAAAACTGAGAAAGCAAACAATTAGAATGGTAAGAGCCAGACATTATTATATTTTTTGAATAAGACCATAAATGTCATAATATTATTTTGCTTTTAAAATCATAGCTATAGTTTTCTCATATCATATGATTGGCTTTGAATTATTCTCTACAAAATTAAGTGCTTCGAAGAATTCATGTGCATTAAATTTTCTTAACCAAACACCAACTTTTCAGTTTCTCTATTCTCATTGTAGAGCCTAAAATTTTGGTTTAGTTCAATATCAGTTGTTTCCATATCAACCATGGGTATTATTGTGTTCCCAATGGTGTAGGTATCAATACTCAAAATAAGAAAAACGTTTTAAAATCTATTTGTTTACCTACTTTATGATAAAAATAAAATAAAATTATAAATAGTATTTGTACCTATGAGCCATGCAAAATAAATAAGCACGCAGAAAACATCTTTGGTATAACAGGTGTCCTTTCATGAGGAAAATCCATATAAGGAAGCTTCTGAATTTCTACTAATGCCTAAGATGGAATTTTCTAGAGCAAATCTCTGTTCCCTTGTTTGATATTACAATTATCTTTGTTGACATCAAGGTATCTATATATATATTACCCTGCTTCAACCTTGCTTTTTGTGGAAACAGTGGTTAAATCTAGCTCATTCTAGTTATTATGACATAGACCTAAAAACATAGAAAATTAGCGATATTAATAGATAACATTTTATTTGTCAATTGTATTTCTATTCACTCTCTCCACGACATGATTTAAGCCTTCATATAAGTGTACAGTTATTTTCCCCATATTTCTAGATGGAGATGCCAAAACCTAGGCCAATCTATTATGTATAAAAATATATTATTTATAACAAAAAAGTTAAACCTATAGCTACCAATCTGCTAAATAACGTAATAATATGAATTGAGTGGAAATCTTTGTTGCAGTTAAATGTAACAAGGAACATATACTATCAGCACAAAACAACACAAGACAGCCACAGTGCAGGCAGTGACTTCCTTTTTAAAGTTGAATCTCTCTTTGTACATACCTGGGGACACTTTACTCTCTAAAGTCTATTTCTCATACATGGGGACCCTTTACTGTCTAAAGTCTATTTCTCATTTCGTGAAGTAAGTCATCTTATATCTGGGTGGTAGGTGTTTAAGTGGGGAGTAGAACAATGGTCTGGAGTTGTTATGTTCATGTTGTCTCATGACTCCTAGAAGCCATAGTCTAAGTACGGGTCACATGTGTTTTTGCTTAGCAATTCAGGTTTGCGTTATCATTATCTAGGTCTGAGCCACCTAAAGAACATCCGGTATTGCCAAATTAGCAAAACAATACTATTTAGACACTTAAACTCTATCAACCTTCTAACCAAAATCAACTTTGTCTCAATTTTATAATTTATTACACATTGATAGCTATGAAATAATAACATACATTCCATAAGGAAAAAATATCAATTTTAGAGATAAACATTGTCAGGAGCCTATTGAAAGGTTTACAATGTACCACTCACACATACTAAGTACAGGCATAACCCAGAGACATTGCAGGTTTGGTTTCAGAGCAAACCAATGAAATAATATTATAATGGAGTCATGTAAGATTTTGGTTTCCCTGTACACAAGACAGTTATGTTTAAACTATATGGTAGTCTATTCTGTGTGAAATAGTATTGTATTAAAAAGACACATGCTTTAATTAAAAATAATTTATTGTTATAATGTGCTAATAAGCCTTTAGCGAGTCATGATCTTTTTACTGGTGGAAGGTCTTAGCCTAATGTTGAAGGCTGCTGACCGATCCGGCTGGTGGTGACTGAAGGCTGGGATGGCTGTGGCAATTTCTTAAAATAATACAAGAATGAAGTTTGCCACATTCACTGACTCTTCCTTGCACAAGTATTTTCTCACAGTAGAACTTCTTTCAAAATTAGAGTTAGTTTTCTCAAAGCCTGCCACTGCTTTATCTACTAAGTTAATGTACTATTCTTAATTCTTTGTTGTCATATCAATAGAGTTCACAGCATCTTCTCGATTCCATCTTAACCAGTTTGTTTTCTCATTTATAAAACACAACACATTACTCGTTAATGCCTTATGAAAAATTACAACAAACAAGTCACATCTTCAGGCTCCACTTCTAATTCTGTTTCCCTTGCTATTTCCACTATACACACAATTACTTCCCTCACTGAAATCTTGAAGCCCTCAATGTTATCCATGAAGGTTGAAATTAGCTTCTTTCAACCTTCTGTAAATGTTAGTATTTTGACCTACTCCCATAAATCATGAGTGTTATTAATGACATCTAGAAAGTTGAACACGCTTCAGAAGGTTTCATTTGACTTTTATCAAATCCATTAGAGAAATCACTATCTATGGATACCTATAATGCTAAAAAATGTATTTCCTATATAATAAGACTTAACATTTGAACTCCTTGATCCATGAGCTGTAGAATGGATATTGTGTTAACAGGTATGAAAACAAGATTAGTCTTTTTTTACATCTCCATCAGTGCTCTTGGGTGACCAGGTACATTGTAAACAAGCAGTAATATTTTGAAAGGCATTGTTTTGTCTGAGCAATAGATCTCAACAGTGGCCTTAAAATATTCAGTAAACCATTCTGCAAACAGATGGGCTGTCATACTGGCTTTGTGTTTCATTTATAGAGCACAGCCAAAGTAAATTTAGGATAATTCTTAAGGGTCCTAGGATTCTCAGGATGGTAGATGAGCATTGGCCTCTTATAGTCAGTCGTCAACTGACATGCCTTTAACAAGACAGTCAGCCTATCTTTTGAAGCTTTGAAGCTGGGTATTGACTTTTTCTCTGAAGCTATGAAAGTCCACTTCATTCTGTACTTTTATGTTATGGATTTGGTTATTTTTATAAACTTCATGAACTAGTCTCTGCTATCTCCAACTTTTCTTCTGGAATTCTTGAACTTTTATCTCTATGGAATTCAGGAGCTTTTGGTTTGGACTAGGCTTTGGCTTAAGGAAATGTGGCTGGTTTGATCTTGTATCAAGACCAATAAAAGTTTTCTGTATCTACAATAAGTTTGTTTCACTTTACTTTCATTCTGTGTTCACCAGATTAGCAATTTTGATTACCTTCAAGAACTTTCCCTTTGCATTTACAACTTGGCTGCTGTTGGGTGCAGGAGGCCCACCTTTCAGGCCCTTTCAACTTTTGACATGTCTTTCTTACTAAGCTTAATCATTTCTATATGTTGATTGAATGTAAGAGGCATGTGACTCTTCTTTGCTCATGAACACTTTAGAGGATATTGTTGGATTTGTTACTAGAAAATATTGTGAGATTAGTTATTATTATGTAGTCTAATTCTATAACTGTATCTTGGAAAATAGGGAGGGAGATAGGAGTATGCCTCATCAATGGAACAGTCATAAGACATACAATATTTATCAATTATTTCACCATCTAAGATAGATGCAGGCCATGGCATCTATGATAGTAATATCAAAGATCACTGATCACAGGTAACCATAAAAGAGTATTAATAACAAAATTTTCAATATTGCAGGAATTACCAAAATGTGACACAAAGACATGAAGTGAGCACAAGCTATTGGATAAATGGCATTAAAAGACTTGATCGATGTAAGATTGCCAGAAACCTTTAATTTATATTAAACATAATAATAATATCTGATAAACGCAATAAAATTAAGTATACCTGTAGAGCATTATTAAATACAGTTACCATGTTATACATTTGATCCCCGTAACTTTTTCATCTCATAACTGAAAGTTTATACACTTTGACCAGCATCTCCTCATTTGCCACAACCAGCTGGTGGAAGCCACCATTCTAATCTGTGTTCACCAAGTTCAGATTTTTATATCACACATATATAAGTGAGATAATACAGTATTTGTCTTTCTGCATATAGCTTATATAACTTAGTACAATGTCCTCCAAGTTCATTCATGTTGTCACAAATGGCAGGAGGCCCTTATTTTTGTGGATGAATAATATTTCAGTGTATATCCATTTTATAAACCACATTTTCTGTATAAATTCTGCCATCAATGAGCCCTTAGGTTGTTTTCATAGCCTAGCTATTGTGAATCATGCTGCAATGAACAGGAGGGTGTGAATATATCTTTGAGACTGTTATTTCATATTATTTGTATGTATACCCAGAAGTAGTTCTGCTGGATCATATGGTAGGCTTATTTTTCATTTTTTACAAAAAATTTATATTGTTTTCCATAATGACTATAGAATTTATATTCCCACAAAGAGTGTACAAGAATTCCCCTTTTTTCACGTCTCTGTGAGCACTTTTTGTCTCTTATCTCTTTGTTAGTAGCTATCCTAACAACTTTAAGGTAATACATCAATGTAATTTTGATTTGCATTTGCTTGATAATTAATAATATTGGAAATATTATCAAATGCCTGTTGGCCATTTCTATGTCTTCTGTGAAAAAATATCTAGTCAGATTTCTTGTTCATATTAAAATCTGATTACATATATATATATATGATATTGAGTTATACGTGTCACATATATCTTAGATATTAACTTTAACTTTTTATCAGATATATGGTTTACAAATAATTTCTTACATTCTAAATGTTGACTTTTTATTTAGTTGATTGTTTCCTTTACTGGGCTGAAGTTTTTTAGGTTGATGTAGTCCTAGCTGTCTATTTAGATTGCCTGTGCTTTTGAAGCCATATCCAAAAAAATTCATTGCCAAGACCAATATCAAGGAGTTTCTTGTCTGAAGTGCTAAGAGTATTCTAAATTTAATTATATATGTACCTTTATCAGAGGGTATTATACACTCATATGTTTTCATCTTGTTTCTAAGAGTTATTTTGTTAAAATTTGAATAATTCGTTTTAATATTACTTCAAAGGCAGGGTTAGTGGCAACAGGCTTTCAGATTTCATTTTTGGGAATGACACTTTCCTTTATTATTGAAGGACTAGTTTTTCAGTTCTGCTATATATTTTTTTTTCTTTCACCCTTTTGACTGTATTATGTCACATTTTCCTGTCTGATCAGCTATCTGCTGAGAAATCTGTTCATAACTTCATAGATATGTCATTGTATGTGACTATTTTCCTTTCACTATTTTAACATTCTCTCTTTGTATTTAAATTTTGGAAAATTTCAAATGACTTGTCCTTGAGTTTGCTGATTCTTCTGCATAATCAAATCTGCAGATGGAGCTCTCTGTTGAGATACTTTTAGTTCTACCATTGTGTTATTCAACTCTACATTCCATTCATTTTGTAATGGCTTTTCTTTATTAAAATTATTTTGTTCATGCATTGTTTTTCAGATATCATTTAGTTGTAAATCTGTGTTCTCATACATCTCACTGAGCTTCATTAAGATGATTATTTTTTAACGCTTTATCGGGTAATTCTTAGATATTCATTTCTCTGGGATTGTTTATTGGAGCTTTATTATATTATCTTTGATGTTGTCCTATTTGTTTGATCCAGTTGATCTAAGGAGAACTGAGTTGGTGTATTAGTCAATTTCACACTGCTGATAAGGACATACCCAAGACTGGGCAATTTACAAAGAAATACTTTTATTGGATTCACAGTTCCATGTGGCTGAGGAGACCTCACAATCATGACCGACAGTGAAAGGCACTTCTTACATGGCAGTGGCAAGAGGGAAACAACTCTTTTTAAAACTGTCAGATCTTGGGAGACTCATTCCCTGTAATGAGAACAGAACAGGAAAGATCTATCTTCATGATTCAATTCTCTCCCACTGGGTCTCTCCCAAAACATGTGTGAATTATGGGAGCTACAAGATGAAATTTGGGTGGGAACACAGAGCCAAACCACATCAGTTGGTGTCTGCATTTAAAGGAGCAAATATTTCTTCCAATCTTTACAGGTTGATTTAGCAAGTAAAGGCTGTCTTCTGTCAGTTCCGTGGGCTGATAAAATGACAACAAATATTGTAATCAAACAGGGTTGTAGCCAGGTTATGTAGTTGCTTCTGTCTGTAATGGGGTCCACATTTGGCAAGCTGGTTATCAGAGTTTTAGCAGATGTAGATTCTCTCTGGTACTTGGGCAGATGGGACTGTGTCCAAGATTTTGGTAAGCTGGATGGGTGATGATACATGGGAGCACTTCAGGGCTGTCAGTTGGGCCTACAAATGGTGGGCCTGTTACTGATAGTGTAGACAATTACGGCTCCTACTGGGTCCCTGGTAAGGCTCCTAACAGGTCAGGAGACCTGTCTCAGAGCTGTCAGAATTGGTCCAAAACTGAAGCTCAGAGGTGCTAAAGGTGATTCACAGAGCTGCTGAAAAGGTCCACAGCCAGAAGTGTGGTCTGTAGGCCTTTATCTGTTGACACAGATAGGCATGTCTTTAGTTGGTTTCTTGGAAGCACAGAACCACCCCAAGATCATGACTGGCAAGGACTAGACTGGGATATAAAGCCACTTAAAACACACAGTAGGACTAAAGTGAACAGATCCGCTTCCAGATACCTAGATGGGCATGTATTCAGATGATTCCTTGGGCCAATTGGACTGTTTCCTAACCAGGGATAGGAGAAACTGAAGCCAGGTTACCTTAAGATCTGCAGTTGAATCAAGGTTGGTAGATCTGCCTCTGGGGAATTAAAAGGGTGTGGGTCCCTTGGTGGGAAAAACAGCTGCTGGACTATGGGTGGGATGAGTTGGAGTCAGGGGTCAGAAGCCCTTTATTATCTGCAGCTGGACTGAAGTCAGCAGGTCTGCCTCTGAGGGAACAGATAGATATGTCTCCCAGCAACTAGCTGGGAAGGTAGGACTTCTGTACTGTCGTGGGAAGAGGCAGATTCTGGCTCACACAGCCACTTAAAGATCCACAGTGAGGGAAAAAACTGAGGGCTATGTTTTCATTCAGGGGAATAAACAGGTGTGACTTCCGTGTTCCTTGGAAGATGGTTCTGATGGCAGGACCAAGTTAAAATGAAGCTTTATCAGAGTTCACAAGGAGATGAGGCTGTTTCAGTTGGGGCTGTGGTCAGTGAGCCTGCCACCTGGGGGAAGGCCTTCCCTATCAAAATTGCCCTCCTTAGTCTTGAGCTCCATTGGAGTTTCTCAAGCTTTGATCTTGATCTCAAAGTTCGTACTATGAGGCCGAAACAATTTTATTTATGAATGACTATCAAATTATTGTTTTTGTGAAAGGATATAAATGTGGGAACTTCCTGTTCCACTATTTTGCTTATGTCCTATATCCTATTGCTTGAAATTGATATCATCCTTATATGTAAAATGAATTCATGAAAATAGCATGTAGTTGCGTCAGGGTTTTTCATTTTGTCAGAAAAATCTCACTTTTAACTACAATTAAACAATAATTTTTAAGGTAAGTATTAATAGGATTTGGTTTAAATCTATCATTTTACTTACTGTTGCCTATTTTCTTGACTTACATATATATATTTTTCCCATATCCAGAATTTAAGTTTTATTTCAATGTTTAGACTTGTTTTCTGTTTACTTTTCAATTATTTTGTGTGCATGTGATTCTGCATTACTCTGCTATTTTCATATTAGCTACATGTTCTTGTTGATATTTTTAGCAGTTGCTTTGGGTTTATATATCATAATCATAGGTGGTAAAACACCACAAGCTATGAAGTCAAAATCATTTTGTTACAGTTTGCTTTGAAACAGTCAATGGTCTCTTAGAGATTAAAAATATATGTTTTTACATTTACCTACATATATCTTTCTATGTATATATGTTTATATGTAAATATGTTTATATTTATATATTATATTTATATACATATAAATATGTGTCTATATAAAATATACATAGAATATATATGATTATTAGAAATATATATATATATATATATATTTCTTTCTAATGCTTTTTTCTTTGTATAGTTTTCTTTCTAATGGCCTTCACTCTTTATTAAAATTGCAAGGTTCAAACTCAAAAAATGTGTGTTTTTTTAAGTGTATGTCTTACAGTAAACTTGTGTTATTCTAAAATAAATTTCTTCAATTTTATGTTTAAATGACATTTTTTGCTAGGTATTGAATATTGAGCTTTTTTTTTTTCTTTTGGCAATTTAAAGATGGTATTTGGATTCTTTTTCTAACCAGCACAATTTTTGTGAGAAATCTGTTATTATATTTGCCCATTCTCTGTAATGTAATATTCTTTCTCTAGTTGCTTCTACAAATTCATTTTATAATTGGATATCAGCAACTTGATTATGATGTATTTTGTTTTTTGCAGGCTTCATGGGGATTTTTCAACTTTAGCTCTTTAAATTTTTTTATATTTGAAAAATTTTTACACTATTTCTTTAATTATTCCTGCCTCTCTCTCTCTGTTTTTATTTTCGGTAGGAGAGCACCCCAAGATATTTTCATTATTTTTAGTCTTTTTCTAATAGTGGTTCATTGTGGTCTTTGTTCTGCAATATCTAATCTGATTTTATCCCATCCTTTTATTCCATCAGTTTTTGTTTGCTTATTTTTTCTCTCTTTAGACATTGTATGGTTGATCTTCCATACTTCTATTTATCTAATTTTCATATCTTCAATTTATTTTATTAGTATGTTTATCATTTCCTTTGCATCTTTGAGCACATTTAAAATATTACTATCTATTTTATGCTTTCTGCTGTAATTCCATAATGTCAATTATTTCTGTTAAGTTTTATTGATTACCTTAATTCTCTTGCTTATTAATCTCATTTGTTTCTTTGCATGCTTAATTAATCTTGACTGTATAATAAATATTTTGAATTTTGGAGGGCTCTGAATTATGCTTTATTTCTTCAAATTGTCTGGTATTTTTTCTCACTGACAGTTAATTTTCTAACTTTGTTACTTGCTGTTGAGCTTCATTTTGGCAAGTTCAAAGCAGTTTTTATTCTTAGGTTAATTTTGCTTTGTTTTAATATAAGGCATTCTAAAGACTCTCCATGGCTGTAATATGATGTCTCTTTGTCTGTTGTGAAATACCACTGTTCAAAGCCTTGTATGAATTCTGATCATTGTTCAGCCTACTGCTTTCCAGTTGTCCTTCCCTTAAGGAGAAATCTTAAGTTTTCTTTCAGTCATGTGCAACCTTTTCTTCCCTTGCTCTCTGCAGATCCATTTCTAGAGACTTTTTTACTTGCTTATGTCTAAATTCTCCTCAACTCAGTGAGAATTTTAGGTTTTATTTTGCTGTCTGTCTCTACTGTGGCCTGGAAACTGCCTTCAGGCACTACCTTGGGAGCAATTATTGGGTTCACTTCCTTTGTTCTCTTTCTTTCAATCAATATTCACAATCTTGTGCAGCCTGTTATCTAAAGTACAAAAGTAATTATTTAATATTCTTTGTTATTTACATTTTTCACCACAGGAAGAAAATTCCAATATAACTCACCTTATTTTTGAAATATTTTTTTCTCTTGGATTTTCAGTTCATGTCACCAGCATCCTCCCTGTTGCTAAGACCTAAAATCTTGGTGATACTTTTGAGTCCTTTATTTCAACATGCTTCCTATTCTACCTTTGGCCTCTAGCTCTCCAACAGCCCCTAAACTGTCCTTTTCCTCACCCTTTCTTCTCTAAAGTCCAGTTCCCATTTTTCTTAAAACCTCTCATTAAATCCAGAGTGAAATAAAATCTATCTTACAAATTGTACATGATTTGTTCTCACCTCAGCTTTTCTAATCTATGTTTGCAAATTCTTGTCCTGATTCCGTGATATTCACCTCCCTTTGGTGTCCTACTGCTTGGATTGCTCTTCCATTAAATAACCCAGTATTGGACCCTTGTCATTATTTAACCCTAGTTTCAAATAGCTTCTCTTCAGGAAATCCTTCCCAACCAACGTATCAAATATATTCCCCCCTCAGCCACTCTTTTCAATTGTCCCATTTATCTTATTATAAACAATTATCACTCAAATTATATTAATTATGTATTTTTTGTTATCAAATGAATGCCTCACTATGGTGAGTTTTGTCAGGGAAGTGGCACATCTAATTTGTTACTTTCATATCCCAGTAGAAGTCGTGGCTTATTCACATTTATCTTAAAAATTTTAGACAACAAATGTCCCTGGCCAAATGAGTGACTGAAACAATTCAAAGCTTCATTATTTGATTATATTGAGGGAGACTTGGATATTGACTGTCAGAAAAACCGTGGGACAATTCACGGAACAAAAAAAAAAAAAAAAAAAGATGGACTATACTATTAAGAGAAAGAGTGGCTTTTAGTGAAAAATGAAGCAGAGTTTTTATATGGCTTAAAGGAAACCCAGGGCTATGTATAAATGTGAGATCGACATCTGGTTTCTGCTGGAAAGTCAACTCAAATACCATATTCTCAGAAAATACAGTGTGAAGATTGATTTGGGATTCTGAGTCTAGAAAGTCTTTACCTGAAGGCTTTTACAATGTATGTGTTGCTAGGCTGTAAATAAAGAAAACTTCTTTTTAAAGTGACTTAGCTTCTCCACTGAAGAGTGGGATGGATGTCTCATTCTTATAAGTATAACTTAAAAATCAATGTTATGATAGTCTATTGTTTTAGAAAACAAAATTTCTCCGTGAGTTATAAAACAGTAGTATTTCAAAGAAAAGGGCAGAGGATGCTATTTGTATGAACTGCTGCACTCCTGAGGGGGAAAAAAAAAAGTTTCCCATTAAAATTGCAGCTGGCTTTATGTGTCGGTTATTCCAGCCTGATGTATGGCTGGGAGATTTTACTTTCGAAGTTTGCTACTATTTTTTAGCATGGGCGAATGAGAGAATAAATTTTGTAATCAAAGGAAATGTTTAAAGTTCTCGACATGCAATATACTAGTATTCTGCAGTTTAAAATGGGACCTTAAAAACAAATTTTAACTTTGTAATTGTAATAAAAAAACATAAATCAAAATGTTAAGGAGTGCATTATAAATGGAAATATTAAAAAACAAAATTTAAAATTTTATTCTGATAAATACAATATTGCATAAATTACATAAATACCAACATGTATACTAATTGTATGAGTACTAGTCATATAGTCGTAGAAGAATTGACCTGACACACTTAGAAAGATTCCATACCAAAAAGTGATTAATACTCTTTGGCAAACATATATACTCTTTATCTTTTTTTTTTCTTTTGTGAAAACACAGCAACAGCTATTGGATATTATTAACTTCAAATCATATATATGGTTTGTCATATCATATAGGCAACAAGTGAGTCAACATATAAAATAAGATGCACAAAATTAACTCTCTTTCTATGGTACCATCCTCCTTAATTCACTTAATGACTGTTACAGTTATGACACATTTTGAAAACTAAAAAAGAAAGAAAAATCCTAAATCAATTAAATATTTAAAACAGTCGAAATTAATGGAAATTAAAGTATGGGCTATATCTATAAGAGAATGAGAAAGATTTGTGTTGTTTACCTGTGGTTTTATGTGTGAAAAAAGACACAGCATGTAAAGGTCCTATCTTTACATTGTTGACACATTCTGTGTAGTAATAATTTCCGTGCTTGTTTTCTAAAGAATTTATAAATGAATATGTGATACTATTAGTCAATGAACCCAGGTTAATTCTGTTATTTACATATTTCTATTTATATTTATTCGCTTTTTTCAGAGACAACAAGAACATAATGATAAGAATAAAACACTAATTAAAAGTCTATAGGTCTGGCTGGGCTTGGTGGCTCACGCCTATAATCCCAGCAATTTGGGAGGCAAAAGAGGCCAGATCACCTGTGGTCAGGAGTTCAAGACCAGCCTAGCCAACATGGCAAAACCCCATCTCTACTAAAAATACAAAAATTAGCCAGAAAAGGTGGCGTGCTATTCTCTCTTTCTTTCTTTCTCTTTCCTTCTACTCTATGTTCATGAGTTCGATTGTTTTGACTTTTAGATCCCAAAATGAAGTGAGAACATGCAATGTTTGTCTTTCTGTGCCTGGCTTATTTCACTTAGCATCATGATCTCCAGTTCCATTCATGTTGTTGTAAATGACAAGACCTCATTCTTTTCTATGACTGAATGATTTTCAATTTTCTTTTCTTTCTTGAGACAGAGTCTCACACTATTGCTAGGCTGGAGTGCTGTGGTGTGATTTAGGCTCACTGCAACCTCTGCCTCCCAGGTCCAAGAGACTCTCCTGCCTCAGCCTCCCAAGTAGCTAGGATTAGATATGCTCGCCATCACACGCAGCTAATTTTTTGTATTTTAAGTAGAGACAGAGTTACTATCTTGGCCAGGCTGGTTTCAAATGCCTGATCTCATGATCCACCTGTCGCAGCCTCCCAAAGTGTTAGGATTATAGCCATGAGCCACTGCGCCGGGCCGAAATTCAATTTTATATCTTCATCATCACTTACATTTTCTAGAACCTTCATGCAGGTAATCTATGCTTCTTACTTCCTGCCATCCACCCCTGACCCAACCCTGGTCAATACTGGTTTGATTTCTGTCTTTAAATATGCATTTTTCTGACCAGTGAAACATTCATGTAAATCAAATCATGCATATATATTATTTTATAACTGGCTTAGTCTATTTAGTATAAGCATTTTTCTACACTCATGTAGTAGCATGCATCAGCATGTTTTAATTGAAGAAGAAAATTCCTTTATATGGAATTTTGTTTATGCATTCACCAGTTGATGGACATTTGAGTTGTTTCCACTTTTGGCTACTATGAATAATGCCTGCTTCTAAGAGTAAAGAAAGTTTTGCTTTAATTTCACTGTTGAGACTGCTTTAATATGTTTTAATTTTATTTGATTTATTATTTTTTATTTTGCCTAATTACACTGAGTAAAGCCGGCAGTATAATGGTGAATGGAAATAGCAAATGTAATTTTTTGGCTTGTTCCCAGTCTTACAAGAAAATGCATTCAGTCTTTCAACATTAAGAATTATAGGGCCGGGCGCGGTGGCTCAAGCCTGTAATCCCAGCACTTTGGGAGGCCGAGGCGGGTGGATCA
>NW_016107359.1:7466418-7508039 GCF_001604975.1 Cebus imitator
CAACATGGTGAAACCGCCTCTACTAAAAATACAAAAATTAGCTGGGCGTGGTGGCGTGTGCCTGTAGTCCCAGCTACTCGGGAGGCTGAGGCAGGAGAATTTCTTGTACCCAGTGGAAGTTGCTTCTATTTCTAAGCTTTTGAAAATAACTTTCTAAGATTTAGCTTGAATAAAACTATCCTTATTTCACAATTCTAATTGATTGATAGTTTTGGCTAAAATTATTTGATGAGTTGGATATAAATTCCATGAAGTGTTGTACTCTCAGTATTTCTTGCACACTGGATGCTTGATATGTTAATAACAGTGTTGCCCTGTGTTTTTGGTATAGGCCTATATTCCATAAGTTTCTAATTGCTAAGCCAAGTTCAGTATTTGTTGGAGGAACAATATGACCTAGCATGTCCAGTTTTTCTGAATGTGTTTATTCAAATAGTCCTTTCAATAATTACTCCAACAATTAACTCAACATACCTCTTTCACAAACAGCTCTGTAATGGGAAGTTAGTGTTCCAAGCTTGGAAAATTTTTAAAAATGTGTTCAATTTTATTTATATTTTCTTGTATAAGTAACGTCTATTATTTTCCCTTTAATATTTTTTCATCATTTTTCTACCCTCATTCTTATAATTTCTTGTCTGTGAATGGTAAGCTGACTTATACTGCATTCTCCAAGAGCAGACCATGAGATGACAACACATGTAAGGTGAATAATATGTTCCAGGAGAAGCAGGTAGGTGACAGGGGGACAGGAAAGGGGGAGACGCCATGTTCAGTGGTGATTTCGTGCAGTGTCAGCCTGAGTCTGAGCCTGCAGGGGAGCTCTAGTGTGTAAGATACCCAAGTGTCAGTTCCAGGCTCGTACAGTCCCTCATGACTCAAGGTCACCTTTGAGGGTTGGAAGTCATATCCTATCAGAAGCTACAGGATCTATACATGTGCTGGGAAAGTAGCTCCAGTAGCCAAGGAGAGTCCTCCAAAGACAGAATTGGACACAGAACATAAGAAGCAAATGCATACAGATCTGAATGTATTCCTACAGATAACAAAAAGTATCTGAAGGATTTGTGTGGAGTACTAACAGTATCCACTATACTAAATTGTTATGCTTTGCATTAGATTTTTATGCTTTACATTAATATCAGGTATTCTTAAATATCTTTTTTAAATATTCCTTATCTAAGCTTCTTAAAATTGTACTGGCTTCAACTATGTTCTAGGGCCAGAATGAGGTATAAACACATAGCATTTTCATTTTAATGAAATGTATTTTGATAACATTATCATTCAAAAAATAGAATGTATTATATTATGCATAGTGGATTCCTGATATCTAAATGTGATTAGCTATAAACAAACAACAATGTTAGGTGGGAGATTATCCATATTGTCCCTCTCAATTCTAAAATTCTGATTTTCTATAGGATTATGAAAAATACTTGGGAATGTATTATATCTAATAATTTATTTCATGTAGTTCAAAGTAATAAAGCATTTCATATTATTGTCTTCCCTCTTACCATAATAAAATGATTAATATTATGTACAAATTGAAGAAAGAAGTACAGAAAAAGAAAGCTTCACAAATGAATGTACTGTAATAGACACCAGTACAGCAATATTGCTACAAGTTTCTTCCATAAATGCTCTTTCTCATTTTGGAAAAACAATTGCATATTAGTTGTTAGTTTTAGAGAGCTTTATATCTTGAAGATGCATTCTGTAAGCGAGGATATATTTTTCTAAAGAGGTAATTGTTTTGTCTAATTAATCACTTTCTTATAAATAAGTCAACTGCTTGTGATTCTTTTCTTTGGTATTTTTCTGTTTAGGAAATAATATTATTCAATCCACTTGTCAGTGTTGGACAATTGGAAATACTAATGATTTGCTAAACTCTGTCATAGGCTAGGAATGACAAATTTATAAGGAAAATTGAATATTAAATCTCGATACTGTCATTTTTACAGAGCAGAAGTCAGTGTTGACACTGAAGAGACAGTATAATGTCATTCAAAATGTAACTTTAAAAAATGCTGAGAAATATTCAATTGAAATAGAAATTATCGAAAATTGGAGGGGAAAAAACAACAGCATAACATACCTTTACCAATAAGACCATTTGATATTTTCCCGGTGAATAGAAGGATATAAACATAATATGGAAATGTGATATATTGCCAGAAAGTGCTACTCCACTGCGGGATCTAAAATAAAAAGTGAAGCAAGTACCATTGGGAATAGAAGCATTAGCTTTATTTTCTTCTCACGCTGTCTGCTGATTCTCTGCACCAATATGCTGGTACCTGCATTTGTATGTATGTCTATACCTTTATCTGTGGTAGAATTCTATCAGTTTCATTTAATTTAATGCAGAGAGAATTAAAACAATGTTATTTGTCAAAGGGAATCATTCATGGCTGCATGAGCTGACAAGAAGAGGGTGAACAGAGATGACACCCCATGAGATTTGATTGTAGAAAGACAGAGAGAAAAATCTGTATTAAAGAGGCCACTAGTAAGGTGTCAGTGCACAGTATCTGGAATTGCATAACAAGAAACAGTGCAGTCCTTGGCCTGTACCAGTGCCTGTAATGACCAAAACAAAAAGAGTGTCAGATAATTCAAAGCTGGTGGCAGGCCAAAAAACACCGAAAATTTTATGTAGAAGAGGAAAAAGTACAAGACTAACTGATCTAAATTGAGGGGGAAAACTTATGAAAAATATTAGAGTTCTTAAAGTTTTATGATTAGGTTTCAATGATTTTATTCTTTATTTCAATAATTTTACATTTTAGCTGAGCTGCTAAGACCAATACATTTTTATGAGTTAATTTAGAATTGCACTTAGGCAATAACTGATAGCTAATTCTAAGACTGGACCTACCATGTGTTGGGCTCTTGTTCTGAGCACATTACATGATTTAACTCATGTAGTCATCTCAATAACTATAATTTGAAACAAATTTTGTAACAAAATATTGGTTGTCATCTTTAATTCTATGTTGAATATTACAATGGAATTGTCAAAGGAATCTGATGGTGATAGAGAATATAAATTACTAATCACCTGACCTCAGGGGCTAAGTATTGAACTACCATTTGTAATTTACAGCAAAGAAGTTTTGAAGTATCACTTGTGTATTAGCTTTCTAGGGTTTCCATAACTAAGTGCCATATACTGGGTGGCTTAAGCTACAAAAGTTTTTTGTGTCTCATTGGTGGAGGCCAGAAGTTTGACATCAAGATGCCAGTAGGGCTGTTTCCCTCTGAGAGCTGTTAAGGGTAGATCTATTCACCATCTCTCTCTTTGACTTGTAGATGGACATCTGTGTCTCTTCACATTATCTTCCCTCTATGCATGCTTATTTGTATCCAAATTTTGTACCCTTTATAAATACACCAATCGTCTTGAATCAAGGCTTACCATAATAATTTACTCTAACTTGATTAACTTTACAATGACACTTTCTCCAAATAAGGTCACATTCTGAGATTCTGGGGGTTAGGACCCCAAATCATTTTAGAGGTGGGGGAATCAACCCATCTCAACTTGATTTAAAATATGGGGTCTATTGCCTAAGATTTTGCTCTAGGTCTAATAACAGGCTGTTAATGATTCAATCTTGTTGAAGAGTCCACACTATTCCTCAAGCACTACTAGATAAGAGCTGTAGTGAGTTTTCTGTCTTAAAATACTAATGTCCCTAGTTAAATCACAACCTTTTAACATGATACTATAGCGTTGATATGTTTGACTTTGTGCCTCACCTAAATCTCATCTCAAATTGAGATGAGAATGACCTGGTGGAAAGTGTTTGGATCATGGGGGTGGTTACTGCATGCTGTTCTTGTTCTCACCAGATTTGATGGTTTTATAAACGACAGCTTTCCCTACACTTTCCCTTTTTTCTCTCCTGCCACCATGTGGAGAATGTCTTTGCTTCTCCTTTGCGTTAAGTCATGATTGTAAGTTTCCTGAGGCCTCCTGAGCCATGCAGAACTGCTAGTCAATTACTCTCTTCTTTATAAATTACCCAGGTTTGGGTATGTCTTTATAGCAATGTCACAATGGACCAAGACAATAGCATGTTTATTATAAACCTAATTTTTGAATTTATCAATTGTTTTAGTTTCCTTGGGTTGCCATAACAAAGTACCCAAAGCAGGGTGGCTTCAAAACACAGAAATTTATTGTTTCACAGATCTGGAGCCCGGAAGTCTGCAATTAAGCTATTTGGTAGGACCATGTTCCCTATAAAATCAGTAGAGAAACTCTTTCTTGCTTCTTTCTAGATTGTAATGGTTTGTTAGCAATCTTTGGCATTCTGTGGCTTGCAGCTATGTCCCTCTAATCTCCACTTTCCTTGTCATTCAGCTTCCCCTGTGTCCGTCTGTGTCTCCACATAGCCTTATGAAGACTGGTCTTATTTCATCAGAAGCCCACGGCATGCCAGTATGATCTCTTCTTAACTAATTACACCTATAATGACTCTGCTGCCAAATAAGACCACATTCTGAGATATCTTGGGTTAAGACTTTTCTTCCTTGGGGTCAAAATTCAACCCATAACAGCAATCAAAATGGCATAAATTTTCCAAGGATGGCCATAATGTAGAAGTTTAAACGTATTAATGATAAAATGTTTAAAGGGAACAATAGAAATAAAAAATAAAACTACCAAATATACTGAGACAACAAAATTAAGTTCAGACTCAGAGCCTTTTTCAAAGAGGCTTTAACAAGAGCCAAGAAAATCAATTTTTTCCACATGAAACATCTGAAATATCACTTTCTGCTGCCTCCAGCTTGCCTGCTTTATGTTCATCATTGCCTTGTATTTTCTCTACCTCCTCTCTTCTAGACCCCAGTTCCTTCATGTAGGTCCTTAACTGGAGCCTTGAACTTCTGTCAATTAAACTATTTACTCATCAGTTCATCGTAAGAAGGAAAATAAAGTCTTCCAAATGATGTTTTAAGAAACACTATTAAAACAGAGAATACCCTTCATTAGGGACTAAATAAAGCAAGGAAAGTATGGCAGTACTTAGATCAAGCTATGTCTTACCTTTAAAATTTGATTGAGCTAAAAAGAAGGTGGTAAATTGGAAAGATGCTTTAATAAGAGACTAATTAAATGTGATTTTCAAGATTCTTTAAAGAGCAATCTGGGTGGAGACCTGGTAGTTGATGTGAAAATAACTCTCTTTCATAAATAAAGTAAGAATTTAAACAGTGAACTGATTGAGAAATAAAATAAATGTTAATAGTAAACAAAAGATTTGGAGGATTTTTTATCTGTGGTTAAATTAATTAGGAAATACCAGTACTCTGCCCTCATGTAACCATTCAATGTTTTAACATCTCAACTTATAATTATTTTACCAGTACTTTATGAAGGAGAATCACGTTTATGTTTCTATAGTTTTGGAATGCTATTGCCCAGTGTAGATCTTTTAAATATGCCTGAACCAAACTCCAAGTTAAATATTATTGTTAATGAGTCTTATATAAAAAATCAAAAGTAGAAATACCAATCTATTTATGGAATAAACACTCCACACAAACTTGTCTGGCTATTTTCAAAAGGATTCAATGAGAATTAAAATAGTTTATATGTATAACATAGCACAGAATAAATTATTCATTTTTAAGTCAATATATATTCCATATTTGGTGAAGATAACTAGGAGGCTGAAAATTTAATTTTGAATACAAACTTTACTGTCTTTGGTAATTAAAATTTTGAATAAAGGAGAAAACAGTTCTATCTAACAATTATATTCTCCAGGCTATGATAAATATTTTATTGGTATAAACCAGACACAACTAAAAAGTGGCAAAAATAATATCTTACAAAACAACGGTATATATGAGCTTTAAAGTAGAAAACTTATATATATATATATATATATATATATATATATATATATATACACACAAATATATATATATATATATATATATATATATATATATATATATATATATATATACACTAAGGCCAGGGGAATTGAAGGTAGGTTACCTTACTATAGCTCAACATTTTCCACATCTGTTTGACAATAGAAAGTTTTGCTTTTATAAAACCCATGATAAAATTTTTTAGCATAGACCTTAATTTAGGAAAAGAAGAAGTGATTACAACATGAATATAATAACAGTTTCTGAAATAAAACAAGTAAAGATTAAATAAACAGTTGAAGAGAATAAAGTGGTCTTTTTCAGAAGTTACTAGAGTTGCCTATTGCCTATTCCTACCATATGAAGTGGGAATAAGAGATCTATATTACTGTAAATAAATCAGCCAGGCACGGTGGCTCATGCCTGTAATCCCAGCACTTTGGGAGCGTGAGGCGGGTGGATCACCTGAGGTCAGGAGTTCAAGACCAGCCTGGCCAACATGATGAAACCCTGTCTCTACTAAAATTAACTTGCCCTGGTGGTGGGCACATGTAATCCTAGCTACTTGGGAGGCTGAAGCAGGAGAATCGCTTAAACCCAGAAGGCAGAGGTTGCAGTGAGCCAAAAGCACACCACTGCACTCCAGCCTGGGTGACAAGAGTGAAACTCCATCTCAAATAAATTAATTAATAAATAAGACTCCTGAAAATTAATATTAAGAAAGATATTTGTGAAGTAAATTTGTGAAGTAAATAACTCAAATCTGATGTCGAATTTGAGTCTAATATTTGTGTTAATTTTGTAAGGTGGATTATGCTATTTCATGGTTTTTTTGTTTGTTTGTTTTTGCTCAAAATACTTACTGTGGGGAATTAATTATTGAAAATAAAGAGATGCATCTTGTTATGATCTGAATGCTTGTTTCTCCAAAATTTGTTTGTCCAAATTCTAACCCACAAGGTGATGGTATTAAGAGTTGGGGCCTTTGGGAAGTGATTGGGCCATGAGAGGGGAGCATGCATCAATTTTAGTTTAGTTACAGCTACAGGAATTAGACTAAGAAGTGGAACTCGTCATGGCTTCACACTGTAAGTAAACATATTTTATATATATAGACTATTAACTCAAGAAAAGATAGCATATTTTACTTATTATTTTTGATCATATCTAGTTCACTTTCATAACTGATTTTTTTTCCATTTATTGTTTATTTACCTCTGTGAAGAAAGCTTTGAACTCTATAAAATTGTCTCAAAAAATTCCCTTACCCCTTCTATCATGTGAGGACACAGCAAAAAGGTGCTACCTATGAACTAGGAGTTTAACCCTCCTAGGTAGATGCCAAATCTCATATCTTAATTTTTGACTTCCCTGTCTCCTAAAGTGTGGGAAATAAATCTCTGTTCTTTATAAACCACACAGTTTATGGAGTTTTGTTATAAAAGCCTAATAGACTAAGATAGGTTTTAATTTTCATTCAGGTATCAAAGTAGCTTGGACACTGGTGTCTGATTTGCTGAAATCAGCTTTTTTTTAATATTGATTTATTGAAATCAGCTTTCCCAGAATAGTGAGCATAAGTCAAACACACAAAAACATATATAAACACATTCCCAAATATAACTGTCAAAGAAAAACTTTGATTTATATGGTTTAAAATTTATAATTTACATATGTATTTTAGGACATACTGGAAAACATAAATTCTCAATATTCTTGCTAAAGTATAAATCATATAATTTTATAAAATATTAGTTTCTGTACTCCTAATAAACAAATAAATCAAGCATGGATGAAAAATGAAACTTGAAAGCATTTTTAATTTATACATGTATTTAGTTTTAACAATCTAGATACTTAAAATAGAATTGTTTTATTAAACAATGAAAGGGGCTGGGCATAGTGTCTCACACCTGTAATCCCAGCACTTTGGGAGGTAAGGCAGGTGGATCACCTTAGTTCAGGAGTTTGAGACCACCCTGACCAACATGGCGAAACCCCATCTCTAAAAATACAGAAATTACCCAAGTGTGATGGCAGGAGCCTTTAATCACAGCTACTGGGGAGGCTGAGGCTGAAGAATCCCTTGAACCTGGAAGGTGGAGGTTTCAATGAGCCCAGATTGCACCAGTGCATTCCAACCTGGACAAGAGCAAAACTTCGTCTCAAAAAAACCACAAAATCCCAAAAAACAATGAAAGGATATTTTAATTGACTATTGGTCACAAAATATTATTATGTCAAATATTTGTGATATTAAGATATTCATAATGCTGCTATGAGAATTAAGACATACATGCTGGCCGGGCTTGGTGGCTCACTCCTGTAGTACCAGCACTTTGGAAGGCCGAGGCAGGTGGATCACCTGGGCTCAGTAGTTCCAGAGCAGCCTGACCAACGTGGAGAAGCTCCGCCTCTACTAAAAATACAAAATTCGGTGGGCATGGTGGAGCATGCCTGTAATCCCAGCTACTCGGGAGGCTGAGGCAGGAGAATCTCTTGAACCCAGGAGGTGGAGTTTGCGGTGAGCTGAGATGGTGCCATCGCACTCCAACCTGGGGAACAAGAGTAAAACTCCATTGCAAAAAAAAAAGACATACATGCTGATTATAAACTACATATATCCTTAAACATGTGTATTTACTATACACAATTTAAAGACAAATGTGTACGTATATCTTTATCATATACTTACAAAGTAATTATAACAATGCATGCATATTTAACATACATAGCACACTATGTAAAAGGACTTCTTAGGCATTGCATTTTTTAATAAGAAAATTTTGGTAGATTGATTCTTCTCAACCACTACTTTTAGTCAATTATTCAGCAGAATATATTTAAAGAATGAGGAGATCTTACTGAATTACATCCAAGCTATATCTTTGGACCTTCACAAGTAACACAGAGAATATGAAGAGTTGCCTTTTTGTTTTATTTACTTCTCAGCCCATTCTCAAAATCTAAGTCAAAGAGGTAATCTTTTCATTTTTCTCTTTCCCTAATATCATTTTTAGTCTTTTCAGGAGAGTCACTGTTATTTGGAGTCATCGTTTAGAGTACACATCTGATGTCTGAGAGATTTGAAAAATGAGCTGCGTCTCTCACTTCTCCAATGCTCTTTTTTTTTATGTATGCATTAAAAAAATAAGATCTAACTACTCACTTCTGAGCAAGATTTGAGTGAGTTCAAGTAAAGTTTTCTTCACAGAGGTAAACGAATAATAAACAGTAAAAAAATCAATTATTATGAAAGTGAACTAGAGCATTACATGATAGAAAATAATGAATATAACATGCTTTCTTTTCTTGAAGAGTTCACAGTCTCTATATAAAAATATGATTAATTGTAGTGTGAAGTCACTATGCCTTCTGCTTCTTAGCTTAACTTCCTTTAGCTGTAATAAAACTAACATTTAAAATACATTACTCCCCACCTAAAATCTTTTTATAGGGAACTAGACCTAATAAATACAATCTTTTGGGATAAACAAAAAATGTTTGAAGTGATGTTTTCTGTCAACTATTCAAATGCCACCTTTCATTTCTAGACATCAAGTGATTTTAAATTATTTTCATATGTTTGAAAACAGCACACTTTTTCAGATCTTTATGACTGTGTTCAAATTATATAGAGTGTCCTCCTTTCCTGTCATCTTGCACATTCTTACTTGTGATGATTCATTTTACCTGTTAAATTGGCACACTGTGTTACCCAATTGCTTGATCAAACACTAGTCTAGGTGTTGCTGTTAGAGTATTTTCTAGATGTGGTTAATATTTACCATCAGTTGATTTAAGTAAAGGAAATTACTGTTGATAATCTGGGTGGGCTTCATTCTGTTAGTTGAAAGGCCTAAGAGTAAAAATTGGATTATCAGCTCCTGCCTGTGTTCCTAGCCAGCCAGCCTGCTTACAAATTTTGAACTTACCTGCTCCATGAATGTCAAACTTGTCAGCCCCCATGTTCTCCTGCCCCCATGTTCTGATCCAGTTTGTCTGTCTCTGTCTCTGTCTCTGTTCATCTCTCTCTCTCTCTCTTTCTAGGTAGACAGATAGTTGTATTGATCAATAGCTAGATAGATAGAGAAAATGGATAATTATCTATCTAATCTATCTATAGATCTATCATCTATATATCTATGTATTTATCTATCTATGTTTGTTTTTATTCTATTTCTATATAAATTTCTCTTTACATATAACCTTAACTGATAAATATTTAATACCAGGAACTGAGGTGGTGCTGTAGCAAGTATTTAAAAAAATGGAAGTGATTTTGGAATTGGGTAAATGATGGAAGAAGTTGGAAGATTTCTGCAGCTCATGATAAAATATAAATTAAGCTCAGATTTTTTTGAAGAGACTGTTGGTAGAAATATGAATATTTGATAGTGATTTTGATGAGGATTCAAAAGAAAGTAGAGAAACTTCATATTTTCTTAAACAATGCATATATTTTAAATAAAATGTTACTAAAATATGAAACTTAAAGGTGCTTCTCATGAAGTCTTAGGACAGAAATGAAGAATATGTTACTAGAAAATGGAGAAAAACAGCTCCATGTTATAATGTGGCAGAAAACATGCATGAACTTGGGTGTATATGGCATGAACTTGGAAATTTAGGGAAAGAGATTTTCAAGCAACTTATACAAAGTGTAGCCTGATTTCTTTTTGCTGCATGCAGTAATAAAAGAAAGGAAAAAGATTAAATAAGGAAGAAATCATCAGAAAACAAAATTAGAAGTTAATGATTTAGAAAAAGAGACGACTCATACTAAAAAAAGATAAGAAAGCATGCTCTGGAAAAAACATCAAGGTTGTGGCTGTACAATCTTGTGTTGGAGAAATGAGGTGTGTGAACTAGAGATTCTATCAACCACCTCCGCTGAAGGCAGGAATAGAGATGGGGTGATCCTGGAAGGAACTGTGGAGGATCCTAATGTTTTGTGGTAAGGACTTTCTTGACATTTATGGAAGACTGAGAAGCTTTCTGAGAATCTTATGTCAGTGGAAACACTGCCAACTTGTACTGAGTGAACAGAGACAGGAAAAAATTAAAGAGGGCAGTTGAACTTCCAAAATTCTCCAAGCAGGAAATGCACCAGAGGGTAGGGCTGCAGTTTCCTCTGTTGGGCAGCAGAGAGGAGCTACTGCCTAAGTGTCTGAGAAGACAGAGCATTGAGCCAGAGAGGGCTGTTCTCTAGCCTTGAAACTTAATGAAATTTGCTCTTCTGGATTTTGAACTTGCTTCAGTTCCTTGACCTGTTTTTACCTTCTTATGCATTCCTTTTGAAATGAGAATGTCTAGTCTATGCATATCTCATTATTGTATTTGAGAAAATTAACTTTTTTTCCCTATATTTACAAGTTCACAAATAGAAATAAATTTTGCCCTAGGATGGACCATACACAGATTTCTACTGACACTTAATTTAGATGATCTAGAAAATATTATTTGAGAACTTTTGAGTTGATTATATTTAGATTATATTTTGAATTTAGTGTTGATGCTGGCATGGGTTAGGATTTTGGTGGAATGCTTGGATCTTGCAAATGTGTTTTGAATATGCAAGGAACAAAACTTTGATGAGAAAAGGGCAGAAGGAGAACTGTATTGGGTTAAATAATTTCCCTGCAAAACTTTTGGCCATCTCGAACCTACAGATATGACCTTATTTGGAAATAAGATCTTTGTGCATGTAATTAATTATGATGAGGTCATAGTGGATAAGGGCAGAAATTAAGTTTAATGACTAGCATCCTTATAAGACACACAGACACATACAGACAGAGAAGGCAAAGTGAAGATAGGAGCAGAAATTGTAATGATGCAGCTAAATCCAAATATTGCCAAATAAATAAGGAAGGATTCTTTCATGGAATCTTCGTCATGGGCATGACCATGCCAGTATTTCATTTTAGACTTCTAGTCTCCAGAACTGTAACAACATACAAATATGTTTTTGAAATGACCTAGTTTTGCTAAATTGTTATGATAGTGGACCTAGGAAACTAAATATGGTACATTTCCCTCTGGTCCCGTCTAACAACAAATGGTCTCTATAAGGTTTTTCAACAGCCACCAAAGTAAGTGCCTTTTCATCATACACACATTGTTCCCTTTGCATTGTCATTCATAACACTAAATATAGCATACAAAATTATTTGTCAATGTGCATGTCTACTAGTCTCATATTGCCTTAAGCTGACATGTGTCTTCTTTGTTACAATGCTAGTATCTACAAAAATGTCTGTGAATGCTATTCTCTGATTTTTTTTGAACTACTTAATTGTGGTACCATTATTGTGCAACAAATTGTACACATATAAAGTATATATTTTACTGAGTTTTGACATATAAATACTCTCATGAGATTATTACCAGAAACAAGATATCAAACTTCAATGTTAAAAAAGACTGTTTAATTGAATGAAACATTTTCTAGTTTTGATAAAACAAATCATCATAATTTAACAATGCAGGTAAAATGAGTTTAGTCCATTGATGTCCTTATTCAAGGCAGGAACAATACTGGCAATGACATAAAGTGAAGTACAAATCAAAACAGTATGCAATATTAAAGCTAACTTCATCATTAAAATAGAAAAGCCTTGTGCTAAAGACAAATTATTTGTAATACAGTTTGACAATATTATTAAGGGAGATTTCTTCGCAACTGAAATGAGCTCAGTATTTTGCTTATAAATTGTATCTCAGTATTAATTATAATTATGAAGGATAAATATACAAAATAAAGGAAAGCTCATTAAAGATAGATTCACCTCATTATTTTCTTAATTATTTTACACCACATAATATTCTATTTCCAGAAATAAAGCACCCTTGAAATTTGCAAAAAAATTAAATGCTGTTTTTCGCAGACACCAGATACAAAAGAACACCATCCAGTGAATTCACACATAAAAGTCTGAAAGATTATAAAAGCATTTTAATTACTGGATATCAGCTAATGATATCTCTATAACTTTGATAAACTTACAAAAACAATTTTAGTAAAAATTCAAAACTGTCTTAGAGCTTTGAAATTAAACAATAGACAATTTTATCAAATAGCAAAGGAAGTTAGTTTACTGGACAAAAATGTAATAAATATTGAGAAATTAAATAATACTACACAGAATTATGAAACATGGCAAAAATTTGAATACATAACATATTTTTTCTCTATTTCTTCACTCTAGAATTAATGAATCTCTCATAGCAAGTTTCTATATTTTGAAGATTACTACGTTTTTTTTACCTCATTAAATATACTTATTTCATTTAAAATTAATCATATATATATATATATATATATATATATACCTATATCTAGCAGGATTTCTGGTTTTAACTTTTACAGTAATAAATGTTAAAGTCATCTCTTTCATATATACAAGAGGAAAACTTTGAAAAAATAATAATTAATGATTTTTTAACAATTGAACATGGAATGGAGTTTATAGAGCTAATCACCACCCCAAAATCTACAGAGACTCATGCAAATGTATGTTCATCACAGCATTATTCACAATATCAAAGACATGGAATCAATCTAAATGTCCATCAGTGACAGACTGGATAAAGCAAATGTAGTACCTATATACCATGGAATACTACACAGCCATCAAAAGGAATGAGGTTATTTACTCTGCAACAACATGGATGGAGTTAAGAGGATATTATCCTAATGGAACTAATGCAGGGATAGAAAATCAAATACCACAAGTTGTCATATATAAGTGGGAGCTATACATTGCATACAAATGGACACTGGGTGGAGAACAACAGACACCAGGTCGTGCTTGAGGATGAAGGTTGAGAGGAAGAAGCAAATCAAAAAACTACCTATTGGTTACTTCACTTATTACCAAGGGGATGAAATAATCTGTACACCAAATCCCTGTTACAAAAAGCTTACCTACATAACAAACCTGAACATGTACCCCTGAACTGAAAAATGGAAGTTAAGAAAAAGGAAGAGAGAAAGAGAAAGAGAGAGGTAAACTGAGGTAGTCACGACAAAGATCTGTTCATCTGGAGAAAAGGTTGCAGTAGCCATAGACATAAGGACTCCCCAGTGGTAATACTCATTAATTTCTGACAGCTAAATATGAGCTGGATTACAAGAATTAAGGCACTTTCATAGAATGGCTATTATTCCAACTAGAATAGTACCTATTTTGAAATACAATATTCTCGGTAACAATGAGCTGCTGTCCATGAGACAGACTGCTTTAGTCCTATCCCAACTGAAAAGAGTATTTAATCCAAGTTGGCATTATTTATTTTTTACCAGAAGGAAGGCCATGAGTGAGTTGTCCAGGTCCTCATGGTTTGGAGAAAGAATTGAACACAACATACAAAGTACAAAAGAACAAAACACAAAAACAAAGCAGTGAAAGCAGGCATGTATTAAACCAAGAGAATACTCCACAGGGTGGGAGTGGGCCTAAGCAAGGCGGTCAAAGGTCTGGTTACAAAGTTTGCAGTTTTTTATTTGATGGTTTGTTTGTTTAATATTTTAAGTTCTGGGATACATGTGCAGAACATGCAGATTTGTTGCATAGGTATACATGTGCCATGGTGGTTTGCTGCACCCATTAACCCATCATCTACATTAAGTATTTCTTCTAAAGCTATCCCTTCCCTAGTCCCCCACCTCCAGACAGGCCCTGGTGTGTGGCGTTCCCCTCCCTGTGTCTATTTGTTGTCATTGTTCAATTCCCACTTATGAGTGAGAATATGCGGTGTTTGGTTTTCTGTTCCTGTGTTAGTTTGTTGAGAATGATGGCTTCCAGCTTCATCTGTGTCTCTGCAAACGACATGAACTCATCTTTTTCTGTTTGCATAGTATTCAAACAGTGTATATGTGCCATATTTTCTTTGTTCAGTCTATCATTGATGGGCATTTGGGCCTGTTCCAAGTCTTCACTATTGTGAATAGTGCTGCAGTAAACATATGTGTGCATGTGTCTTTATAGTAGAATGATTTACAATCCTTGGGGTATATATCCAGTAATGATATTGCTGGGGCAAATGGTATTTCTGGATCTAGATCCTTGAGGAATCACCACACAGTTTTCCACAATGGTTGAACTGATTTACACTCCCACCAACAGTGTAAAACCATTCCTATTTCTCCACATCCTCTGCAGCATCTGTTGTTTCCTGACTTTTTAATGATCGCCATTCTAACTGGCTTGAGATAATATCTCATTGTTGTTTTGATTTGCATTTCTCTAATGATGATGAGCTTTTATTCATATGTTTGTTGTTCACATAAATGTCCTCTCTTGAGAAGTATCTGTTCGTATACTTTGCACACTTTTTGATGGGGTTGTTTGTCTTTTACTTGTAAATTTGTTTAAATTCTTTGTAGATTCTGGATATTAGCCTTTTGTCAGATGAATAGATTGTAAAAACTTTCTTTCACTTTTTAGGTTGCCTGTTCACTCTGATGATAGTTTCTTTTGCTGCAGAGAAGCTCTTTAGTTTAATTAGATCCCATTTGTCAATTTGGCTTTTGTTGCCATTGATTTTTGTGTCTTAGTCATGAAGTCTTTGCCCATGCCTATGCACTAAATGATATTGCCTAGGTTTCTTCTAGGGATTTTATATTTTAGGTCTTACATTTAAGTCTGTAATCCATCTTGAGTTAATTTTTGTATAAGTTGTAAGAAAGTGGTTCAGTTTCATGAATATGTCCAGCCAGTTTTCCCTACACCATTTATTAAATCCTTTTTCTATGGCTTATTTTTGTCAGGTTTGTCCAAGATCAGATCATTGTAGATGTGTGGTGTTATTTCTGAGGCCTCTGTTCTGATCCATTGGTCTATATATCTGTGTTGGTACCAGTACCATGCTGTTTTGCTTACTGTAGCCCTATAGTATAGTCTGAAGTCAGGTAGCCTGATGCCTCCAGCTTTGTTCTTTTTGCTTAGGATTGTCTTGGCTATACAGTTTCTTTCTGTTTCCATATGAAATTTAAAGTAGTTTTTTCTAATTCTGTGAAGAAAAAAAATGGTGGCTTGATGGGGATAGCATTGAATCTATAAATTACTTTGGGCAGTATGGCCATTTTAACAATATTGATTCTTCCTATCCATGAGAATGGAATGTTTTTCCATTTGTTTGTGTCCTCTTATATTTCCTTGAATAGTGTTTTGAAGTTCTCCTTGAAGAGGTCCTTCACATCCCTTTTAAGTTGTATTTCTAAGTGTGTTATTCGCCTCATAGCAATTGTGAATGGGAGTTCCCTCATGATTTGGCTCTCTGTTTCTCTTCCAATACACCAATAATAAACAAACAGAGAGGTTTCTGGGTTTTAAGTACTCATTTCAAGGATCCTACTAGCTAAACCTTATCTGGATAAAGGAGTTAGTCTATGGCTAATTTAAAAATTTCTTCAGGAGAGGAAATAATACAGGACAGAAACTTAGATCCACATAAAGAAAAGAAAAGTGTCCAAGAAGAATAAAGGGAAAATAAATTATTTTTATTACTTTTAGTTGATCTAAAAGATAACTTTTTGAAGTAACTGTAATAACAGTTTATTGGGTTATTGTATCACATGGTTAGGTTAAATGAGTGACTGCAGTGTAATAAAATGAGGAATTGAAAATTGTATTCTCTATCTGCACTATATATTAAGCAGCAAAGCGTTATGTAAAGTTACTCATGTGTATATATGTAATCTATATACTTACAATTAAAATGATATATATTTAAACAATGTATGTATAAATAATCCATAATATATGAAAGTAGAAGTCTCGAAAGAAATATAAACTATTGGAACTAATTACAATTAATCTATAACAACAGTATTTGTGGGATATAACAAAAGCAGCACTTAGAGAAAAACGTATGTTATGAAATACATATATTAGAAAGCATGAAATATCTAAAGTCGATAATTTAAAAGATCCTTTTAGGGAACTAGAGAAAAAATTTCAGCCTAATGCAAGTAGAAGGAAAAAATGATAAAAATTTTAAGAAAAATCAATGAAGTTGAGAACAGAAAATAATAAATCAATAAGCTAAAAGCTAGCACTTGATAATGATCAGTAAAATTGATAGATAATCTTCTAGCCAGTCTAAGATAGAGAAAGAGAGAAGGATAGAGAGCAAATTACTTATAGTCGACATAAAATGGGTCATCACTACTGATTACATGAATATTAAAATTATATAGAATGCTATGTACATTGTATGCAAACTTATTTGATAACGTGTATAAAATGTGCTAATACTTTGAAAAACACAAGTTAGCAAAAGTCACAAAAGATACATAGCTACTTTGAATAGGCAGTAGTATTATATATAAACAAAATTATTCTAAAATTGACAACAAAATGCAAAAGGCTTAGACTGAGCCATCACAATGCTCAAGGATAAGAACAAATTTTGAGTACTTTGAACTTCATTAACTATAAAACTAGTACTCTGTAAAGTGCCTTTAAGAAAATGAAAAGGCTAGACACACACTGGAAGAAAATATTTGCAAAATATAAATCTAATAGAGAACGTGTATCTAAAATGTGCAAGGATCTCTGAAAACTTAAGAAACCAGAAATCCAATTAAAGTGTACTAAATGCTGAATTTGTAAATTACTTTGGGCAGTGTGACCATTTTCACGATACTGATCTTCCTGACCGTGAGCATGGAATGTTTCTCCATCTGTTTGTGTCCTCTCTTATTTCCTTGTGCAGTGGTTTGTGGTTCTCCTTGAAGAGGTCTTTTATAACCTTTGTTAGTTGTATACCTAGGTATTTTGTTCTCTTTGTAGCAATTGTGAATGGGAGTTCACTTATGATTTGGCTCTCTGTTGTCTGTTATTGATATATAGGAACGCTTGTGATTTCTGCACCTTGATTTTGTATCCTGAGACTTTGCTAAAGTTGCTTACCAGCTTAAGAAGGTTTTGGGGTGAGACGATGGGGACTTCTAAATATATAATCATGTCGTCTGCAAATAGAGACAATTTGACTTCCTCCTTTCCTAATTGAATACACTTTATTTCTTTTTCTTTCCTGATTGCTCTGGCTAGAACTTCCAATATTATATTGAATAGTAGTGGTGAGAGAGGGCATCCTTTTCTAGTGCCAGTTTTCAAAGGGAATGCTTCCAGTTTTTGCCTATTTAATATGATATTGGCTGCGGGTTCGTCATAAATAGCTTTTACTATTTTGAGATAGGTTCCACAGATACATAGTTTATTGTGTGTTTTTAGCATGAAGGGCTGTTGAATTTTGTCTAAGGCCTTCTCTGTATCTATTGCCCATCAATGATAGACTGGACAAAGAAAATGTGGCATGTATATAACATGGAATACTTTGCAGCCATAAAAAACGATGAGTTTGTGCCCTTTGTAGGGACATGGATAAATCTGGAAACCATCTTTCTCAGCATACTGACACAAAAACAGAAAACCAAACACCGCATGTTTTCACTCATAGGCTAGTGTTGAACAAAAAGAACACGTGGGCATAGGGAAGGGAACGTTAGACACTAGGTTAGGTTGGGGGATGAAAGGCTAGGGTGGGACAGCGGGGGGCAGGGAGACTGGGGAGGGAAAACTCTGGGAGAAATGCCTGATGTAGGCAACATGGGGACATAGACTGCAAACCACCATGGCATGTGCGTACCTATGCAATACCCCTGCAGGATGTGCAGAGCTTAAAGTACAATTTTAAAAAAGTGTATTAAAGGTATAAACAAACATCTCACCAAAGAATATCTACAGATAGTTATTAACCATATAATATTATGTTCAAAATCATTTGTCATTAGTGAGTTGCAAAGCAGAACACTAATGAAATGTACTTACAAATCTATTATAATGACCAAAATCCCACACCAGACAAATCTAGTCAATGGTAGGAAGCACGTGGAGCATTGGTAACTTTCATGTTTCCAATTACATGATCTTCTGGAATAGATAAAACTATAGGCCGGGCGTGGTGGCTCAAGCCTGTAATCCCAGCACTTTGGGAGGCCGAGGCGGGTGGATCACGAGGTCAAGAGATCGAGACCATACTGGTCAACACAGTGAAACCACGTCTCTACTAAAAATACAAAACATTAGCTGGGCATGGTGGCGCGTGCCTGTAATCCCAGCTACTCAGGAAGCTGAGGCAGGAGAATTGCCTGAACCCTGGAGGCGGAGGTTGCGGTGAGCCGAGATCGCGCCATTGCACTCCAGCCTGGGTAAGGAGAGCGAAACTCCGTCCCCCCCAAAAAAAAAAAAAAACTATAAAGATGGTAAAGAGATTAGTGGCTGCCAGATGGAGTTTCATGCAGGAGATGTTTGAAGTTTTAGTGTGATGAAACAATTCTACATGAAAGGATAATGGTGTTTACATAACATTATAGATATGTCAAAACTCATAGAACTGAGGGGCACAACAATTGAATCTTAATATATGTGAATTTTTTAAATATTATAGGAGATCCTGGGATTCCAGGATGGAGTACCAGGATGGAGTACAGAATGTGACAATATAATTTAACTCTATTAAAAATGTATTAAATAATCTCGCTGGAAACTTTTGGGGAGATTTGTAATTTAAATAATTTTCAGAATGAATGAAATCTGTTAGACTAAAGGCAAAGAAAATTGTAAATAAGACCTGTTGGGGGGATTATGGGAGGGACAGCAGGGGTAGGGAGGTTGGAGAGGGAAAACATGGGGAGAAATGCCAGATATAGGTGGCAGGAGGATGGAGGCAGCTAACCACATTGCCATGTATGTACCTATGCAACAATCCTGCATGATCTGCACATGCACCCCAGAATCTAAAGTGCAATTTAAAAAAATATATATATATATATATTTTAAAAAGACCTGTATCTTGTTGATAAAGCTATTTCTCACCGTTAACATTAATAATTTTTATACCGCAATACAAATACACTGGAATTTAAATGAATGGCAGGTGAGGGAAATCATTTTTCTCACTTGTGGAATGGGAGGTTACAGATTAAAACAAAGAGGGTAGAATGATCAAAGTATTTATTAATTAGAGGCAGAGATATCGTATGAACAAATGTTTAATTTAATGTTAGATAACAATGGTGTAGTTGGAAATATTTGTAGAGATTTGTCTGGAGCTTAGCTGAGCTAGAGAGAGCACTGAGCAGCCACGTGTTAGAGTAATTGATTAAAAACAACAAGACAAAAATGAAAGAGCCGGGCATTTAATCACTTCTTCAGTGGTATAAGTAAGAGACTAAACATTAAAAAGTGCTAGACTTCACCTTGCCCTTTCTGTCACCTCCCACATAATAATGTGCCATTCAAGTATCAGGTAGATCAGTAGATGCAAATGCCTTCACCCTGTTTAGGAACCTTGAACAAAAGATCTCTGCTGTTATATAAACCCAGGCTTAAGGGTTGGGGAGAGCGAGGTGGTAGCAAGAAAAGGGAGGGCTAGAAAGTACTGAGATTCACAGTGGGTAAAAGTGACTTCAAATTTGTTCCTTCTCCCCTGATAAGGCGGCCTCCGCAGAGGTGCCTGAAGACCTTGGCTGAAAACTCCAAATAGAGGCCGTGGAATGAAGTTCCCTGGGCAAAAATGCATACATGATTAAAAGCATGGCTGACCAAGAGTGAAGGCTGAGTTTTTCTAGAGACCATAACGAATTGGCAGTGTACAAAGTCAGCTGTGGGAAGGCACTTTCCCATATGAGACCTACATAAAGCCCTTATAATGCCTATGTTTGGGACTGAAAATGACCCATAAATGTTTGGCCAGGAGATGGAGTCAAGTCCTCATGTATTCACACATGTATTTGCTTGTTCTTAGCTGAGGGAGCCTACTAGGAACATTATCCAGCAGTAATGAGCATACACAGTACTCAGATGGTTTCTTATACTCTTTTTCAATTAAATAAAAAAAATCAGGGCTTAATGGAGATACAGCTGATTCTAGGACTGGGGCAGGAAATATACAAGGTAGATCAGCCTGAGCCTGAGGACAGCTTGTAGTGTTGGCAAAGGTAGTTCTGTCCATGTAGTCTTTTAACTTTCACCCAGGTGCGTAGAACGGACATCTGGCTGGAAGCATCTCTTTACCAAGAAAGCAAGAGTTCTTGCTACCTGTGCTGGACTTTTCTCCTCATGTGGGAATATCATTCTCTGTTTCAGGTTCATTGCATACTCCTTTGTTCTGTTTAAGGATATGCATCAAATGACACGTGGCCAATCCCACTACTGCCTCTGTCCTCTGCAGGGAGTGGTTGAGGTCTTTCTGCTACAGCACAAGAATTGTTCATCAAAACAAATTGCCCTGTGTCAACTACTGGGAGGGGCCCACTGGCCATAGGGAACTGATGCCCAGGACTGAAGCTAATCATAGGCTGTCTTCTCTTTGTAGGTAAAACCTACTTCCATCCAGCATTTGACTGCATTGTGTTTTCTTTGGCAATGCTAGCTAGTGTGTAGTGCCCAGAAATGCTCATTTCAGACTTGTATTCCTAATCAAACGCACTTGCTAAACATGTAGCTCAGAAGAAAGAAGGCAGTAAATAGGGAGAAAAAAAAAAAGATTGGGTTATTTTAGAAGGACACAAGAGCTGACTGAAAGAGCTCACAAAGTCCAAATCTGGAGCAATGTGAATAACAAATAAATACTGAGCATTGGATATAACTCAAAGTATAAAATTAATACCCAAAAGTCTATACTGACAAAAATGACTGAGTAAATAAATAAATGGGAACAATAGCAAAATGTTCCATGTGGAATAATTCCAAATAATTTTTGTAGATACTCCACTGTATTATTTGGGAGAGCTGTCATAATGAAGTCACAGACTGAATGGCTTAAACAACAGAGGTTTCTCTCTTTTTTCCTTTCTTTTCTTTTCTTTCCTTCCTTCCTTTCTCCCTCTCTTCCTTCTTTCCTTCCGTCCCTCCTTTCCTCCGCTCCTCCTTCCTTCCTTCCTTCCTTCCTTCCTTCCTTCCCTCCCTCCCTCCCTCCCTCCCTCCCTCCCTCCCTCCTTTCTTTCTTTCTTTCTTTCTTTCTTTCTTTCTTTCTTTATTTCTTTATTTCTTTCTTTCTTTCTTTTTTCTTTTCTTTCTTTCTTCTTCTTTCTCTCCCTCCCTCCCTTCCTTCCTTCCTTTTTCTTCTTCTTTTTTTGGAGACAGCATCTCACTCCTATCTCCCAGACTGGAGTGCAATGGTATAATCATGGCTCATTGCACCTTGACTTCCCAGGCTCAGGTGATCATCCCACATCGGCCTCCTGAATAGCTGGTAGTACAGGCATGTTCTACCACGTCTGACTAATTTTTGTATTTTTTGTAGAGGGATGTTTTGCCAGGTTGTCCAGGTTGTTCTCAAATTCCATGGCTCAAGCAATCTCCCCATCTCAGCTTCCCAAAGTGCTGGGATTACAGACGTGAGCCACAGTACCCAGCCAGCAGTTTATTTTTAAACAATTCTATAGGCCAAATTCTGAGACTAAGTTGTAAGCAGAGTTGGTTTCTTCCCAGGCCTCTGTCCTTGGCTAGTAGATGGCCATCTTCTCCTGATGTGGCCACTGCTGTGTGCATATCTCTATCCTGATCTTTTCTACTTATAAGGAAATCAGTCATATGAATTAGTTCCCATCCTGATGACCTCTTTTTAACTTCATTGTGAGGTACTGAGCATTAGGACTTCGACATATGAATTATGGGAGAAGTCACAACTCAGCCTGTAAGACTCAGAGAGAAGAGCTTGTGAAGACATAGGGAGAAGATAACCATCTACAATCCAAGGACGGAGTTATCAGAAGAAAACCAGCTGTTGGCTCCAAGAAAATAACAACAGTGATAAACATTTTGCCTACATACTAGAAATGAATTTAGTGTAAGTGAATTTTAAAAACAACTATATATTAACAAATAAGATAACTTATATAAAAAAAATCTAGAAAGGCATGAACTACTAAAGCTTACTCAAGAATAGATAGAAATTCTGAGAAGCCTCCAGCAAGTAATTAGACAAATTAATAATTTTTTAAAAACCTCCTCAAAGAAAAACCTGGGCCTAAATGTCTTCACTGATAAATTCTAGCAAACATATTTTTAAAAATTAATGTAAAATATTTACAAACCTGAAAATACATTCTATGAAAATTATATTATATTGATACCAAAGTCAGTCAAAGACAACACAAAGAGAACAGATTAATAAAAATGTCTCTTGTGAATGTTGACTTAAAATACTCAACAAAATTCTGGCAAATTAAGCCCTGTGTCATAAAAAAAAAGTTTAAATACATCAAAGGAGAAATATCCCAGGGAAGAATGGTTTATTTAACTTCCAAAAGTCAGTTAATATACCATATCAGAATAGCACAGGCAAAATACACTAATAATAATCTCAATAGATGATAACAAAACATTTTTTTAATATCAAATTTTTTCCTGGTAAACACTGTCAACAAACAAGGAGAAAGAACCCTTTTCATCATGATAAGGAACACACTGAAACCTGCATGTTTCAGTGAGATTCCATAAAGTTGGGAAGGACACAAACATGCCCACTTTTGCCACTTGTTTTTAATACCATACTTGATGATCTAGGTGGATAATTAGGTGAGAAAAATAAAGGAGAGCTATGTAGTTAGGAAAGGATGACATGATCTCATTTAGAGTAAACAAAAGGAAACCACTACATAATGTTAAAACTAGCAATGAGTCCATTAAAGTTATAGGAAACAAGAACAATGTACAAACACTATTTGTCTTTTTATATACATGCAGTAAATTCTCACTCATAGGCGGGTGTTGAACAATGAGAACACATGGACACAGGGAATGGAGTATCACACACTGGGTTCTGTTGTAGGGGCTAGGGGAGGGACAGCAGGGGGTGGAGAGACTGGGAAGGGATAACATGGGGAGAAATGCCAGCTATAGGTGACAGGGGATGGAGGCAGAAAAACACATTGTCATGTATGTACCTGTGCAACAGTTCTACATGATCTACACATGTACCCCAGAAAAAAAAATACCTTATTGTTGGAAAAACTTAAAATAGACCTAAACAAATTGAAAAACATTTAATGTTTATAAATCAGATAATTTATTAGTAAGATGGCAATAGTCTCCACGTTAGTCTACAGATTTTGTGCAATCATTATCAAAATACCAACTGACATTTTAAAATTAATTGCTAACCAATATGTAAAATTTATGTATAAAATTAAGTGGACCATAATAGCTAAAAATGTCTTAACAAAGAACAAATTAGGCTCATATTTTTCAATTTTAATATTTTCTCCAAAGGTAGAAACTAATTAGAAATATGAAATGTTTGGTACTGAGTCTATAAAAATAAAAGTAAATATAACAGAATTGAGAGTCTATAATATATTCTGATAGTAATAGTCAACTGAATTTTTAAAACTGCTTAAGCAATTTTAAAACATCTTTTAAATATATATATTTATAATTACAAATAATGTGTATTATATATATATATAATGTAAATGGATATCCACATTAAAATGAGTAAAATGGAACCCCTACCTTAATCATGTACAAAAGTTAACTAAAATTGGGTTTTACACTTAGATATAAGAACTAAAAACTACAAAAGCTTTTGAAGAACAGACATTAGTAATATTTGACTATGTGAGGAAACACCCTCACACAAAGGTTGCTGGAAGCACAAGCAACAACAAAATATTCATAAATTTGATTTCATCAAGTTAAAACAATTGTACTTCAAACAGCAACATCAAAGAAGTGAAAGATTTTTTAGTAATTCATGTAGATGGGATGGATCCTCCCACAGGCATTCAAAATTGGTTTACATGTCAAGACTGATGATGTCTCACACATACATGCCAAGAGAATACAAAGAGATTTATCACATAAATATTCAGACTTTCTGGTAAAGGTGGATATTCTCATAGCTGCTCCAAAATGGCTTGAAAGAGTAGGGAGGATTTCTGATCTTAGATTCTATGGTGAATAAGGGATGTGGCAGGGATAGTATCCCTACATATGTCCAGGTTTTGTTGAACCTTCTGCAGGTGTCAATGGAAAAAAATCCCTGAGGTTTCTTAATGTTTTGTCTGGGTAGGTAAAAGGTAAAGAGAGAGAAGAGGAGGAGCTTGATGAATGTAAACAATCAAACATTAAAATTTGAGCCAGACCTCTTATTCAAATAAGATATTTAATGATAGACATATCCATAATATGTAAATGTTTCTTATGACTTAGTAATAACATGGCAAAAGACCTAACTTTAATAAAATGGTAAACTAATCTGGATAAACACTTCTCCAAAGACATATAAAAATGTGCAATAAGAACATAAAAAGTTGCTCAGTATTATTAACCATTAGGGAGATGCATATCAAAACTGCTATGAGATGCCACTTCACACTCATTAGGATGATTATGAAAGCTAGTTTTTAAATATAAAAATATTTTGGAATTTTACTGAAACATGAGAATACCTCTGTGTATGCTTCAATTAGTTCAGTCACTGTGGAAAGAAGTTTGGAGAGTTCTCAAAGAACTTAAAACAGAGCTACTATTTGACCCAGCAATCCCATTTCTGAGTATATGCCCGCAGGAAAATAATTTTTACCAAAAAGAAGTATTCACTTGTAAGATCAATCTTGTGCTATTCATAATAGCAAAGACATAGAATCAGCCCAGGTACCCATCAATGGTGGATTGGATAAAGAAAATGTGGCCACATATACACCATGCAAAAGTATACAGACAGAAAAAAGAATGAAACTCTGGCCTTTGCAGCAACATAGATGCAATTGGAAGCCATAATCTTAACCAAATTCATGCAGGAATAGAAAACCAAATACTGTTACGTTCTCACTTACAAGTGTGAGCTAAGCATTGAGAACACATGGACATATAGATGGGAATTGCAGACACTGTGGACTTCAAGAGGGAGGAGGGAGAGAGGTCTGGGTTGTTAAACGACCTATTGTATTATGCTCATTATCTAGGTGCAATAGACCCAGGGAACAAACTGTTTATGTACTCCCTGTACTTAAAATAAAAGTTGAAATTCTAAAATGTTAATTCTTGGTTGCTTTTCTTAGGTATTTCTCTTGTTGTGCCTTAGATAAACTAAGGAGAATAAAATTACCTATTCATTTATATTTATACCATATATCACATTATTTTTCATGTTTTATTTTTGTTTTCCTTTACAACTAAAGCAAATACATTTGAATTTCAGAAACCAAGCTCCTATATTCTTTATTGGTATAGTTTAACTCTATGCTATGATAATGCATTTTCTTTAGTCGATCTATAGCTTCACAACCTTTATGGTTTTTGGTTCGTTTCACATCCGCTCAATATCGTCGTTATCTGCCAATTATTTAAACATGTTTTCTATGTCTTCCACCAAGTTTTATTTCCAATTATGTGGCCTGTTCTTCTGGCAATCCTAGTACTTAGAAAAATGGAACCATTCCAGTCTAATTTAGTCTTTTAATAGTGTGAATCATTATGTCAAGCCTCCTACTTTGATAAATTTAGGAATGCTTCTCCTGCCCTTTTCTTTCCTATCATTAACTGTTAATATCAACATTAACACAGTTGTTATTTTGAATAAGTAAATATTGGGTTACACTGTGACATTTACACAAAAAACAGGCTTTGTTGTGTAGCAGTCTCCTACACCAAATAGTGATGAGTTAAAATTAATTTTAAAATTGTAACTGCTGAATCTATATAAAACATGAAGATATTGTGATTTCCTAGTATTTAGGTTTTATAAGGTAACATGATTATAAACTAGGTAATTAAACTCCATATGAAAAGAAAACGTGAAACATTTCTGGTGCTATTTTAAAAATCAGAATGCAGAACACAATGAAAGTCACTAAATTTTGAAAATTCAGGTTAAATATGAAATATTCATGTTCAGAATTATATTCTTTATAAATAGTTTATAATGAAACATGTGCATTTTAATGACATTTTAAAGTTTAATTTTTTTCCAAAAGATATAAAAGTATACCAGGTGAAAAAGGTATCAGAGGATATTGTATAAAAATTCTAATAAATAATGGAATAATATATATATATGTGAGATGTGACAGTCTGATAAAACGTTACCTTGCTAATATATTATTTTTAAAAATAATAATGCCTACTTAAGAACTATAAACTCTGACATGTATACATATATATATATATATGTTTGTGTATTATGAAAAATGGTATAATTATGTATAGAAAAAGCTAATGAAGTGTTGATCAAAAACAGTCATATTTTTACCAAAAAGGATTTTAGTATACAAATTAAATTTTGAGTATATATACAATGGAATTTTTAAAAATTTGTTCATATATATAAGAAATGGCAAATACCTACCAGATTAAATAAATTTGATTATGTTTAAAGAGCTCTTAAGAGAAATATGTAACTTCTTTTAGAGCAAAAGTTAAATAATTTATCTAATAATTACTATGCATAAAAATTGAAATACATTATTCTGAAGTAAGGACTCAAACACTAAACAGTTCTGCCGTAATTTTTGAATAGTAAGATGNATATGAACTTTGAACTTTAGCAGAAGAGCTCAGCTCTAGAGAATAATGATCATCTCCTACGTTACTTTTCTTCCCCAAAGAATAAATAAGTCTAAAAAGAAAAAAAAACATGCAAAGGAAAACGATGAGTAATAATGCTAGGAAGGAACCAAATTAACCTAGAAAATGCTTCCAGCTGTTTTCACATTAGGCTCAGTTTCCATCCTCAGTCCCTATGTTATAAATATCTAGAATTTCTGCAGGTATTGAGGGACAAATAGGAGAACATTTAATTCTAGGTGTTAAAATGTATTCAATTTTACATATAACATGATTCATTTACATTTTAGACATCGTTGTCAAGCATAAAATACCAAATGAGCCTATTTTTAACTAACACATACATGAAGATATGAGTGTAAGAATTAATTTGAAATCAAATCAAATAGTTTATGCTCCAGGAAAACACTTTTCTGTGAATAAAGTATTGAATAGATAGTTCAGAATTCCCGTTATATATCAGTCACCATACTTTTCCAGATACTACCCACTAAAGCAATAGAAATCGAATACTATTAATCTAGTTTTGTAGGTAATGTTACTGAGGTCCAGAGGCTTTATTAAATACTAAAATTTCAACAAAAGAAACATAACTTCATCCTACAAGCTCCAAATTCAATGTTTATAATCCTTTATCCAACCTAATTTGCAATCCTTTAACAATATTTTTGTTTTCTCAAATCCATGTATTGTCTATAAAATTAAAATATCTTACATGTACATTGTATTCACTTCATGTAGTTTAGGGGTATGAATTTATGCTATTCTATGCTCCTGGGTTTGGCAGTGTGCCAAGACACCTGGCAAAAGCAAACACAAATAATTACTGCAGATAAACTATTGATTCTCCTTAGAATATTATCAATGAAAATGAAATGTAGAACTGAAATTCTACATACATATTTTAGATCAATCAGATATGTTTTATTAATAGATGGTATTTATAGAATGTGTAAAGGGAAATAAAACAAAAAATACACAGAAGTTAATCTGTTTTCTGGGGCTGCAATAACAAGGTACTATAAATTGGGTGGCTTAAACTGCAGGAATTTATTGTCCTTCAGTTTTGGAGGCTGAAGTCTGAAATCAAGGTGTTGAAAACTTTGACTCCTTCTGAGGACTGTGAGAGAGAATCTGGCCTATACCTTTTCTGGGCTTCTGGTAGCTCAGGCATTCCTGGCTTTGTACATAGTATTTCCCCTTGTGATTTATACTGGCTTAAATCTGTATGTATCTGTTTCTATGTCCAAGTTTCCCCTTTTTATAAGGACATCAGCCATATTGTATTAGTTCCCACCGTAGTGACTTCATCTTTACTTGATCATCTGCAAAGTCCAAATAAGAGCACCTTCATAGATGTGGAGGGTTAAAACTGTTATCATATATAACATATATCATATATAACTGTTTGGAAGATATATTTTAATCCACAAGGACCAAGGCATAATACAAGATAAGTTTTGGAAAAAAATTAATAAGCTTCTAGTAGTGAATAAAATGTAGCTTAAATTAAAATATTGATGCATTATCTATTCAGCAGTTTAGGTCACCTAAAGAGAACATTAATTAACTCTATTACAGATTTAAGGAATTATCCAGCATACAATACAGAATGGTAAAAAATATTAATGAACATAAAATAAGTAAGAGAGAGAGACTTTAAATGATGTTGGAAAAGGAAAATAGCTATTTAGCTATTTATAAAACTACAAAGAAAGACTAATAGCTTATTCTTAACAGCAGTAGAAGTCAGAAGACAATTGAATATGTCTTTTAAGTACTAAGAGAAAATTCTCTTAATTTAGAACTCAAACTCACAGTACTTACATTCAAAAGTAGGAGTCAAGACAATATATTTCCAAATAAACAAAAAAATTAGAATTTTTCCATGATATTCTCATTATGGAACTTCAGAAGAATTAGAATTGGCAAGATGAAAATGTAGTTGACAGAACTGGGGACACTTTATATGGATTATGGAGCTGCTGGAGATGTTGGCAAGGACAAATGGGAAAACCTTGACCTACAGGTAGATGAAGAAGTTTGGAAGACAAATTAAAGAAAACAGAGGCATCAAATAGCAGCTCCTTTGAAATAATAAACTACATGAATGGTCCTTCTGGATGGAAGACCTAAATGCAAAATTTAATGGTAAATAAAAACCTGATAATTATATTAGTCTTGTTGGGCTGTTATAACAAAATACCACAGACTGAACTGCTTAAACAGCATAAATTTACATTACTACAGTACTGGAGACTGGAAGTTCATAACCAAGGTCCAGCAGGGTGGGTTCTGATGAGGCCTCTCTAGAAAGAAAGGCTAGAGAGCTTGTAAATGGTCACCTTCTTCCCGTGTCCTTAAATTTCTGTACATATAAATTTTGGGAGGCCACAATTCAGCCTATAATATTAACCATATTTACTGTGAACACACAATAAAGTATAAAACAATGATACTGTCTGAAAATAAAGCAAATAAGATATAACTGAAGGACTGTGTAACACTAGTACATAAAGTACAGGGAAAATGATGACAGAACAATCTCCAAGTTAAGGAAGACATGGTGGCTGCATATCTTGCTTTATAAACTGCCTGAATTTTTAAGTCTTTGTAAATGTCACCTAATTAACTAATTTAAGCTTAAAATCTAGTGAGTCATCCTAGGTGAGTCACTAACTCTCAAGCCCACCCTACTTGATCATTTGGAATTTCTGTGTCTTATTTAAAAATAATTTGAAAAAGAATATTCTGCAGTTTTCAAAATATGTTGAAAACATTTCTAACCCCAAAGGGAGCAGTATTAAAATATTGTTAGTAAAAGATATCCACAGTATGAAAATTGAACAAAGAGATGGCAGGTGGTACTTTCGAAAGCAATTTAAAGCATTGCCTAACATGCCTGTGAAAGATTTCATAACTTGAATCAGTCCTCCAAAAAGATACTGAAATCTTTACTCCTGGTATCTGTGAATGCGACCTAATTTGGAAATAGGGTCTTTGTAGATGATAAGTTAATATAAGGTTGTATTAGGAAATGCTCTATTCCTATACTGTGCCCTTATTTAAAAATAAAATTTGGGCACACAGAAACATAGGGATAATTTTACTTGAAGATTGGAGTCATGCACAGGTCAAGAAACACCAAAGATTGTCAGCAAACCACTAGAAGACAGAAGAAATGCATAGAACAGATATTTCTTCAGAACTCTCAGAAAGAAGCAACACTCTTGACAACTTGAATTGGGACTTCTGGAGTCCACAAATTAGAGCATAAATTTCTGTTCTTTAAGCTGCCAAGTTGATGGCACTTTGTTATGGCAGCCCTAGCAAAGTATTCCAGGAGGTTTTATAACTTTGGCTTGTGATCTACTCTTAATAGTCACATTTTGTAATATACATGGAATTTGTATATTTCTGTCTAATAAATATGAAAATAATTTTGCACAGTGAAAAGCACTAAACTCAAACATTATAATTTTATTTCTTTGAAGAAAATAAGTGACCTTTGAACCAGCTCTACCATCTCATTGATTTCTTCCTTAATGTATTAGTATTAAGAATGCTGAAGCATCTTGGATTTCACCTAACTGCAGGTTATCACATTAGCCTGCCAGTTTTACAGATGTTAACAGAATATACAAGACTTCATCACGAAGCATGAGTATTGTTTATTTGCATATGCTTCCCTGGCACTCAATTCCCAATAGGGTGACATAGGTAGGCCCAGATGGAGGACTGCACAAAGAGTCCTTCTGTTATAGGAGAGCTATCTTAATCTTATGAAAGTCTAATCTTCTATAAGAGGCCCAAATATGCCTGTCCTTTTATCCAGAGAGACAGAGTATTTCTGTCTTCCAAGGCTGGTAGCAATTTGATATTTGCTTCAGGGAAGACAGAATCTCTGTATTCTAAGCTTTCATTGCTATGCAAATATCTTTGAAAGTATAGTCCAATGGGCAAATTGCATTTATTACTGCTTTCAAGAGGTGCAAAAAAAAAAAAATCCAAGAGACCCATGTAGATTTATCTCCTGACATTTAGATAAATCCTCAACAGGCATCCATTCTAGATATAGATAGATAGATAGATAGATAGATAGATAGATAGATAGATAGATAGATAGATGTAGAGACATACAGATACTATAGATGGTCTAAATATTTGTGTTTCCTCCAAAATTATATGTTGAAACTCAATATCCAACATGATGAGTCTTAGACCTCATCGGAATGCTCTTTATCATCTATATTTCTAGCAATATTCTGTTTACATCCTATAGGTATTATTTAAGAAGATGGAGCTCTCTCTGCAGCTCTTCTCTTCTTCTGAGCTCTTACCAGAATAGTCTTTTAAAGTATATTCAGAAAAAGGTAGGCTTTTGCTAAAAAGTGCCTCAAAACTATTCAAACCTCTACTGATCACCCAATTTTAATGTCACTTCTACATTTTTAGGTATTTGCAATCATTTCACTTCCACTTTCTACTGTCAATGTTCTCTCTTTATTCTTTCTGGCAATTGTAACAAAATACCAGACTGAATGTCGTATAAACCACATAAATTTACTTTTCCCAATTCTGGAGTCCAGGATGTCCAAGATCAATGTGATGGCAGATTTATTTTCTGCTGAGGGTCCACTTTCTCATTCATAGATGGTGACTTCTCTCTGTGTCTTCACATGGTGGAATGGATTGGTCTCTTTGATAACGGAATTAATCACATCATAGGCCCAGAGATCAAGATTATAAAAGATAGAGTAATATCAAAGCCCTATTTCTGAATTCAAGTGCCATTCTTCTCAGTCAACCCAGGCACAACTCTAGCAAGCCTAGGTGTGGTGTGGGCCTTGGTGGCTGCCTCTCTGAAGGACACAGGCAATAGATTTGATGGCCTCTGTGTGGTACCATTTCTGCTGGCACAGAGTTTAAAAGCTATGAGGGCTTTGCTGCCTCCAACTAGATTTCAGAGAACGCCTAAGAGAGTCATGGGGCTCAGGCAAATAATCGACACAGAGGTGGGGCAACTGCTGAGAGCCCTAACCAGGGCAATGCCCAGCAGAGACATGAGCCCGGGCTTAGGCCCCAGTGGGTCATGAAGACAGGACATCTGCCTAGTGGACTGTGTTGCAAAAAATTGAGTCTAATAAGTGTATTCTTTAGCTTTAAGATTTAACATTGTTTGCCATGATGAGATTTTTATTTACTTTGGGCCCATGCCCTATCATCCATTTCAATCCCATTTCTTTTCTTTTGGAATGGGGATATGTATTCTATGCCTGTCCCATTATGTATTGGCAACTCACAATTTGTTTTATTTCCCAAGATTGCAGCTGGAGAACAATTTGTCTCAGAATAAATTGTAACTTGAGTCTTATACCTGATTAGATAATATTTAGATGAGAGTCCAAATTTTACATTTTGATGCTGAAATAAGGAATGATTTGGGGGCTGTTGGGATGGAATAGACATACTTTTCATGTGATAAAGACATGAATTTGTGGGGAAAGGCATGAATAGAATGTTATGGTCTGAATGTTTCTGCTACTCCAAGATGCATATGTTGAAATTCTCAACACCAAGGAGATGGTATTCAGATGTGGGGCCTTTGAGAGAGAATTAGATCACAAAGATGGAATCCTCATTACCAGCATCAGTGCTCTTAAAAAAGAGACCTTAAAGAGCTAGCTAATTCTTTCTTTATGTGAGGAAATGGATACAAAGCACCATCTATGAACTAGTTAATATGTTTTCATCAGACAATGAATCTGGCAGCACCTTAATCTTGAACTTCTTAGACTCCAGAATTGTAAATAATAAATTTCTGTTGTTCAAAACCACCCATCTAAAGTATTTTGTTATGGCACCCCAAGTGGACTGTATTAGTCATTATCACTCTGATATAAAGGACTACCTGAGACTGGGTAATTTATAAAGAAAAGAGGCTTAATTGACTCATGGCTCTGCAGGCTGTAAGGGAATCAGGGCTGAGGAGGCCTCAGGAAACTTACAAACATGGCAGAAGAAGAAGAGGAAACTGGCACGCCCTACATGGATGGAGCAAGAGAAAGAGAGAGCAAAGGGGGAAGTGCTATACACTTTTTTTTTTTTTGTACTTTAGATTCTGGGGTATATGTGCAGATCTTGCAAGATTGTTGCACAGGTACAATCATGGCAAGGTGGTTTGCTGCCTCCATCCCCCCATCACCTATACCTGACATTTCTCCCCATGTTTTCCCTCCCCACACTCCCTCCCACTATCCCTCCCCTAGCACCGCCAATGGACCCTGGTGTGTGATGCTCCCCTCTCTGTGTTCACATGTTCTCATTGTTCAACACCCACCTATAAGTGAGAACATTTGGTGTTTGATTTTCTATTCTTCTGTCAATTTGCTGAGAATAATGTTTTCCAGGTTCATTCATGTCCCTACAAAGGACATGAACTCATCATTTTTTATGGCTGCATAGTATTCCATGGTGTATATGTGCCATATTTTCTTTCTCCAGTCTATCATTGATGGGCATTTGTGTTGGTTCCAGCTCTTTGCTTTTGTAAACACTGCCACAATGAACATATATGTGCATGTGTCTTTATAGTACAATATGGGTGACAGGGAGCCCGCCGGGGAGTCTCGGCCAGAGAGAGGGTCCCAACCTGGAAGAAGGGGTGCGTAGAAATAAAGAGAGACAGAAAGATGGGGTCCAGAGGACTGAATAGGTAATGCCTATGCAGCAAGTTTATTTGTGTCCAGGGTTCCAATATATATCTTTAGATTACAAGGATTGACGTCAGTGCACATTATGTAAGCTATATGATAAGGGGAACAGAAAGTTGCAAAAAGCACAGAAAGTTGCAAAAAGCAAATGTCAGCAGAGAGGGTACATAATCACGGGCCATAAAAGGTAAGCAGGTGATGTACTTTATCATTGTTAACATGACATGTGGTCACAAGGATAACAATCTAGAAATGTCACAAGCTAAGCCATAAATCTTTATCTGAGTATAGGAATGTCATCTGGTCCTCAAAAGGCTATACTTAACTTGGTAAACAGAGTCATAAAACCCACTCCCCAACAGGAACCGAAAAAGCACACACATCCATTACCCAGGTGCCACTGTAGTCAGAAATAGAGGCTGACATTATTCTTATTCTTTTGGTTCCTACTTCCCCATAGCTTGACGGCCTCCAGCAGGAAACTGTGTCCGGGATCAAGCTCACGCACAGTGAGGCCCAACGCTGGGGGGGCCTCACACGGGAGCGTTCCCCACAGTACAATGATTTATAGTCCTTTGGGCATATACCCAGCAATGGGGTTGCTGGGTCAAATGGAATTTCTATTTCTAGATCTTTGAGGAATCACCACACTGTCTTCCACAATGGTTGAACTAATTTACACTCCCACCAACAGTGTAAAAGTGTTCCTATTTCTCCACCATCTGTTGCCTCCAGGTTTTTTAATGATCACCATTCTAACTGTTGTGAGATGGTAACTCAATGTGGTTTTGATTTGCATTTCTTTAACAACCAGCTATGATGAGCATTTTTTCATGTTTGTTGACCTCATATATATCTTCTTTGAAAAGTGTCTATTCATATCCTTCACCCACTTTTGGATGGATTTGTTTGCTTTTTTCTTGTGAGTCTGTTTTAGTTCTTTGTAGATTCTGGATATTAGCCCTTTGTCTGATGGGTAGATTGCAAAATTTTTTCCCATTCTGTTGGTTGCCAGTTTACTCTAATGATTGTTTCTTTTGCTGTACAGAAGCTCTGAAGTTTAATTAGATCCCACTTTTAAACAACCAGTTCTCTTGAGAACTCATTCACTATCACAAGAACTGCAAGAAGGTAGTCTACTCCCATGATCCAATCACCTCCCACCAGGCCCCTCCTCCAACACTGAAGATCACAACTCTAGATGAGATTTGAGTGGGGACACAGAGCCAACCCATGTCGTAGACTATGGCAATCTCCATCAAAGAGACACATAGAAAAAACAACCTAACATAAAGAAACAAGTAAAAGATGTGTGCATTGACTCATAGAAGATTCAGAAAAAGAAGCTAAGTAATATATAAAACTATTATTAACTGTGTGACTATATTTGGATGCATGTGTAGGGATATCAAAATAGCAGGTCTTATGAAATTTTGTGAAAAATATTTTGTTTGATAAGACAGAGAAGATGAGGGTTAGGGCACTAGAAGGTTAGTCAATTATGTTACTTCCCATGGGAAATTGAGCAAATGAGTACATAAATAAAGAATTGGGAAGACCTCTGCTAATGATATGTATGCAATGTTCAGTTGGGTGTGTTCACTGAATGCAATCTAAAGCACAAAGATTAGCTGTTTCAGTAAATAACAAACAAGCCCTGTAAAATTATGTAATATTGTTGCTTCAGTTGTCTTTCAGAATTTCATATATATGAAAAAGAAGTTGAGCATTGGTGATATTAATAGTGACACAGCATTAATTTTTCGAATGTGCCAAGAATGAAAAGGAGTTTACAGGTCTAAAGCAAAATTCCATTATTACTATGTAAGGCTATATAGAAATTAAGAGAAAGAAAAAGTGTTGGCAGCAACTGTAACAACATGAAATTGTCAGAATTTTGTATTTAGGAAAACAATTATTGCTCTAAAAATAGTAAGTGAACTTATTTTTTCCAAAAAATCAATGTGAAACCAACATTTTATAAAGTTGAAAATTTAAATAAAATGTTTGTGTAAACATATACCTGGAATCTGAGTTTTATATTGAGATATCATTTGGAAAACATTTTTTTTCAAATAATTTAAATCTTTATAAACTTCAGTTTTACTTTAACCAAGACATTATCAAATCAACTCAACACTTCTGAAAACTAATGAAAAGTTGGTATCAGCAAGATGGTGGAATAAGTACCTCTGTTACTCCTCTTCTCAATAAAAAGTATGGGAACAGTGGTACAAATGGTTAGACTCAACATATTCAGAACATTGGAATTTAACTAAAGGCCCACAGCCCTTCAGGAAGCATTTTTTTTTTTTTCCTTATTTCCTTTTCGAGACACAGTTTTGCTCTTGTCACCCAGGCTGGAGTGTAATGGCAGCATCTCAGCTCACTGCAACCACCAATGTTCAGGTTCAAGCGATTCTCCTGTGTCAGCCTCTGGAGTAGCTGTGATTACAGGCACGTGCCACCAGGCCAGGTTAATTTTTATATTTTTAATAGAGACGGAGTTTCGCCATGTTGGCCAGGCTGGCCTGAAACTCCTGACCTCGTGATCCACCCACTTAGGCCTCTGAAACTGCTGGGATTACAAGTGAAAGCCACTCTGCCTGGCAAGGGAAGCATTCACTAAACAACAAATAAATGAGCTTTAACAAAAGAAGCAAATGCTCTTACATTTTCACTTGCCGTTTTGCCATCCCCTTCTCTCAGCTCTGAAAGTGTGGACTAGGATTAGACAACCAACAACCTGAAATGGTGTTCAAATCCGGAAGCCTCAAAGCCGTTACACATGATAAGGGTAAAGAGGTGTATCAAAACCCCATTCTCAATTGTCAATCTTTGACGTATCCAGTGATTCCTTGAAAAAACCCACTAAAAAGGGTTCTCTTTAATTGATCTAATCCAGAGTTCATCAATTTTGAGATAAGTTTTCTCGGTGAGCTTTTGTTCAAAGCAATAAGCAGCATTTATTTAACATTATAGATACCTGGGGCAGTGGGTAACAGTTGGAGCAAACCATAGATAACAAAAATATTAAATGAAAAATCTGGGGAATGAGATATCCATCAGCGGCTTTGAATATCTTTGACATATTTCTTAGTATTTAAATGCCATGCACACCTCTAGTTCTGAGGACCTGGCTAATGATTATAGGTATGCTGCAATACACACACACACTTCTTAGGCGAAAAATGAGAACCTTATTAATTACAAGCTTTTAAGACCAACACTATAAAATCATTAGTTATTCATTAAGCTAATCAAAAAGAATCTTCAGCAGCAATACAATCACAAAACAAATATACACTTTACGTAATTCAGTAAGGTCACTAAACGCGCAAACAACAACAAACTCTGGGTGGGTAATATCTAATTTTTAGAATTGCCACATTATACTATTGGTATATTGATTTTCAAAAATACAAAACATGCAAAGAAATAAGGAATTATAGGCCACACAAGGGAAAAGAAGCCAAAAAATAAATAAATAAATAACCTGTCTCTTAGGAAGCTAAATGTTGGACTAACTACCCAAAGCGATAAAATCTGTTATTTAAAATACATCCAAGGAAGCTAAAGAAAACAAGTCCATACTTTTAAATAAAAATATAAAAATAATGTTTAGCAAATATAGAATACCGTGAGTCCATTGTGCTTCTAGAACAGAATACTTGAGACTGAGTAAATTATTTTAAAAAGCACACACACAAAAAACAAATTTATGTTTCCCAGTTCCGGAGCCTGGGAATTCCAAGATGAAGGGGCTAGCAGTTTGACATCTGGCAAGGGAGCAGTGTCTGCTTCTAACACAAACCCTTGAAATGTAGCATCCTTTGGAGGGGAGAAGCACTGTTCTGCATGTGGCGGAAGAGGGGAAGAGAGCAAGTCCACTTTTGCAAACCATTTTTATAGCAGCATTAACCATGTGTGAGGATGGAGCCCAAATGATCTAAAAACCTCCCTTTATGTCACACCTTCCAACACTGTTGCATTGGAGATTTTCTAACATACGTATTTACAGGACACATTCAAACCATATCAAATACCAATACAGTCAGGTAAGTTATAAATAAGAAAAAACCTAGAAATTCAGAAGCTGCATAATACATGACAAGAAAAAATTACTGGAAGGGCTTCAGAGTCAATTTTTCTTAAAAGAAGGTATTAAATTTGAAGATAGCTTGGTCAGTATAATGTAGTCTAAGAAACAGAAAGAGAAAATAATGAAGAAAAATGAACAGAGCCTTTAAAACACATGGCACAGCCTGGGGATGGTGGCTCACTCCTATAATCCCAGCACTTTAGGAGGCTGAGGTGGGCGAATCACGAAGTTAGAAGCTCCAGACCAGCTCGGCCAACGTGGTGAAACCCGTCACTACTAAAAATAAAAAGCTTGGCTTAGTGGCAGGCGGCTGAGGCAGGAGAATCACTTAAACCCGGGATGCAGAGGTTGCAGTGAGCCAAGGTCATGCCACTGCACTCCAGCCTGGGTGACAGCATAACTCCGTCTCTAAAAAAAAAAAAAAAAGACACATAAGACACATGACACAGCATGAAGTACACTAATATAAATTTAATGGGGAAAGAAAAATGAGAGAAAAAAAACAGAAAGAATATCATCAGGAGTTCAGCTGAGATGAGAGAGGCAGAGAAAGCTGAGGTCTTTTGTCTATGTAGCCAATTACAGCAATAAGTCAAAAATGAGTTAAGCTTTTAATCACTTACTGTGATGATGTAAGTAAGAGGCTAAAATAGGAGAAAATGTTGACACCCCTTTGACCCCAATTTTATTTTCACTCATAAAACAATACCATCAGTTCAGGGTCAAGTGTGATGAGTGAAGATGTGCGAGTAGTCCCAACCGTTGCAGGAGACACAAATGAACGGCCTCAGTAGCTTTATACGCTCTGGAGGTGGGAGGGTGTGAGGGGGAAAAGCTAAAAGTGAAAAAACACTGAGTCAGAGCAATGAAAAGGCCAGAAGCAGTGAGACGAAATATTAAAAGTAATAGAAGAGAAAGACTGCACATGAGAATTCTGTATTCAGCAAAATCACCCATCAAAAAGGAAAAGATTTAGAGATTTCCAGACAAACAAAAACTGACAATTTTGTTACTAGTAGATTTGATCTGTGAAAAAATATACTAATGGAAGTTCTTCAAACTGAAATGAAAGGCAATAGACAATGCCACAATATCCAACAATATTTTCCTTCAGAAGACATACTTTAGAGTTAAAACTACAAATAAGTAAAATGAAAAGGATGGCAAAGAATACCCCATGTAATCGTTACGAAAAGATTAGCTAATTTCGGATAAAATAGACTTTAGCACAGAAATTGTTATAGAGAACGATTTTGATAAGTGAATTAACATGAAGACAAAAAGAGATTCAGGAAAGATAACTATACAGATAAATATCAGTACAAAAGTAGTGTTTCTGACTTTTATTTTTTTCTATATGAATTAAATAATAACTGTGAAAAGCAATATTTATAAATTTGTATTGATTTGCATACAATGTATAAAGATATAATTTCTATGACAATAGCACAAAGGGCAAGAAGGGAATGAAAATACAGAGGAACAACATTTTGTGTACTATGAAAGATAAGTTAATATTAAATGAAGAAGTTATAAGATGTTAATTTTATGAATAAGGACAATCAGTCAGAATATATCTAAAAAATACTGTGAATGGAATAAGTAAAGGAAAAAGGTACATTGAAAAAACACTTATTTAACACAAAATAAATAGTAAAGTACAGAGTAACAAAAGTACATAGAACATTAATTAGCAGACATAAATTCTATCTCGTTAGTAATTACATTAAATTAATGGATTGAAATTTACAGTCAAAAGGCAAGAACTTTCAGAATGGATAAAAATACAAAATCCAAAAATAGTTTGTCTTCAGAAGACACACTTTAGAGTTAAAAATACAAATAAGTAAAATGAAAAGAAATGCAAAGAATATACCATGTAATATTTACCAAAAATTGGCTGATTTCAGACAAAATAGACTTTAGCATAGAAATTGTTATAGAGATAAAGATATTTTGTAATAATAAAATAATATATCCATTAAAATATATAAACATCAAAAACAAATATGTATCTAACACTAGACTCTCAAAGTATATAAATAGAAACTCACAAATTTGAAGGGAAATAGATTATTGAAAATATCAGGACATTTCAGTTCTCCATTTTCTATAGTTAACAGAATATACAGGAATAAGATTAATAAGGAAATGAAACACCAAGTACACTTCAGACCAATCACACCTAACATATCTACAGGACACTTACCCAAAGTCACTAGATCACATATTCATCTCAACTGTATAAACATTCCACAGAACAGATTATGTAAAGTTTTAAAACAAGTCTCAATAAATTTCAAATAGTTGAGATCATCCAAAATATATTATTCCGATAATGGAAGAAAAGCTGCAAAATTAAACAATATATTCTTGAATAATTACGGGGTAAAAAAGTAAATCACAAAATAAATTAGAAAATATTTTGACATGAATGAAAACTAAAAACACAATATACCAAATCTTATCAGATGCTGATAAAGCATTGCTTATGAAAAACCTATAGCTGTAAATACTATATTAAAAAAGAAAAATCTTAAATACATAACCTCCTTTTTCCAATTAAAAGCTAAAAAATAACAAAAGCAAACTAAACGCATAGCAAACAGGGAAAGAATATAAGAAAGCCTGTATATATGAAATAAACATGTATTAAAATATAATTTCAACAAAACTAAAGTTGTCTTTTGAGGGAAATATGAAATAAATTAACAAATCTTTAGATAAATTTACCAAGATAAAAAGGAAGATTTGAATTTCTATAATCAGTTATGAATGAGGAAACATTATTGCCAGTTTTGCAGAAATAAAAAAGTTTACAAAGGAATATAATGGATAAATGTATGCCAATAAATTAGATAATTTTGGTATAATAGAGAAATTTCTAAATAGAGTAACATCAAAGAAAATAATTCAACAAAAATATAAAATCTAAATAAAACTTCTTTAAGTAAGGAGATTGAATTTTTTAAAAAGCCCTTTTAAAAGGTTCTTAGACAAAATGATTACTGGAGAATTCAACAAACCCATTAAGATGAATTAACCCCGATTGTTAACAAACGCTTCCAAAACAGAGAAAGGGAGAAAACATGTTCCCTGTAAGGCCAGTATTACCCTGATACTAGACATGATACTAGGCATAGACAAATACATAACAAGAAAAGTACAGATATCCTTTATGAGTATGAATGAAACAATTATCAAAAAAAAAAAAACTTAAAAACCACATCTAGAACAACAAAAATAATTATACATCATAATCAAGTGGTATTTATCCAAGCATACTAGATTGTTTCATCATATGAAAATAAATCA
>NW_016107359.1:7509049-7523051 GCF_001604975.1 Cebus imitator
CGATCTTGGCTCACCGCAACCTCCGCCTCCTGGGTTCAGGCAATTCTCCTGCCTCAGCCTCCTGAGTAGCTGGGATTACAGGCACGTGCCACCATGCCCAGCTAATTTTTTGTAGTTTTAGTGGAGACGGGGTTTCACCATGTTGACCAGGATGGTCTTGATCTCTTGACCTCGTGATCCACCCGCCTCGGCCTCCCAAAGTGCTGGGATTACAGGAGTGAGCCACCGCACTTCTTTTTCTTTTTTTGAGAGGGATTCTTGCTCTGTCACCCGGGCTGTAGTGCAGCTGGCGATCTTGGCTCACGGCAACCTCTGCCTCCCAGGTTCAAGCGATTCTTCTGTCTCAGATCCCTGAGTACCTGGAATTATAGGCATATGCCACTACGCCCAGATAATTTTTGTATTTTTAGTAGAGATGGTGTTTCACCATGTTGGTCAGGTTGGTCTTGAACTCCTGACCTTGTGACCTGCCCAACTCGACCTCCCTAATTGCTGGGATTACAGGTGTGACCCACTGCGCTGAACCATCCAGCACAGTAGTATAGATTCCAGGCAGGAAATTTAGGAAAGATGTGAATAAAGTTTATTCTAATTCTTCCTTCAATTTAGTTGCAGATGACATATTATTGTATATAAAAACAATTCTAAGGACCACATACATTCAAAAAACTATTAAAGCTATTAAATGAATTCAACGAAGTTGCAGAATACAAAGCAGTATATAAAAATAAATTCTGTTTATATAAACTAGCTATTAACAATCAGAAAAATAAGAAAAATTTATTCATAGTAGCATTAAAGAAAAATATTTTAAAATAGATTTAATAAGAGAAAGGCAATATTTTACATCAAATACTATAAAGCATCGTTGAAAGACATTAGAGACAAAACTGAATGTGAGAACCTCTCATGTTCATGGATTGGAAAACAGCACTGTTAAGGTGGCAGCCTTCCTTAATTAATCTACAGATTTAGTACAAATGTATCAAAATCCCAGTTGACTTTATTGCAGAAACCTATACTATGATACTAAATTCATATGGTATTTTAATGCAAGAGACCCTAATAGTAAAAAATGATTATGAAAAAGATAAAAAAGGCTAACTTTTTAATTTAAAAACTGACTACAAAGCTTATAGTAATATAGGATGCATGGGCTAGCATAAGAATAGGCATAGAGAATGACATGGCTTGCCTGTATCCCCACCCAAATATATCTTGAACTGCAGTTCCCAAAATCTCCATGTGTCATGGGCAGGATCTAGTGGGAGGTAATTGAAGCATGGGGGTAGTTGCCCTCATGTCTCTGTTCTCAAGGACGGTGAGTGAGTACTCACAAGATCTGATGGTTTTATAAGGGGCGTTTTCCCCTTTGCCTTGCCCTAATTCTCCTTCCTGCCACCTTGTGAAAAAGGATGTGTTTGTTTTCCCTTCTACCATAACAGTAACTTTCCTGAGGCCTCCCCAGCCATGCTGAACTGTGAGTCAATTAAGCTTCTTTCCTTTACAAAGTACCCAGTCTCAGGTATGTCTTTATTAGCAGTGTGAGAACAGACTAATACAGAGAACAATGGGAGGAAATTTACAGAATAAAAGTAAACATATATTTACAATTAATTGATTTTGACAAGGATGCCAAGACAGCTCAATGGGGAAATAATAGTCTTTCTTTTCAACAAATAATTCTGAGACAGCTAGATATCCACATTCAAATGATATTAGGCCTCTACCTTATGTCATATATATATAGATGTATGTATATATATATATATATATGTATATATACACATATATATGTGTGTGTGTGTATATATATATAAAACCTCAAAGTGGTTAAAATACCAAAGTGTAAGAGCAAAAACTATGAAGTTCTTAGTAAACATATGTCCAAATCTTTACAGTGTAGTTTTACAATATGATTTATTTCATACAATATAAAAAACAGTAAAGAAAAGAAATATAGACAAATTTACCTTCATCAAAATAACAAATATTGTGTTTCCAAAGGTACTATAAGAGAAATGAAAAGATAATCCACAGTTAAAAGATAATACATATATATATATATACACATATATATATATATGTTCTGTTATACATATTTCTCACTCATAAGTGGGAGTTGAACATTGAGAACACATGGACACAGAGAGGGGAACAACACATACCAGGGCCTATTGTGGGGTGGAGGGTGAGGGGAGGGAATTTAGAAAACAGGTCAACAGATTAGTAGGTGCCACCATGACACACATATACCTATGTAACAAACTTGCATTTTCTGTAGAGTTATCACATTTTTTAGAAGAAATAAAGACAAAAGTTATATATATATATATATATATATATATATATAAAATTAGATATATATCTCATTTTAAATTAGATTATTTGTTTTTTATTGTTGAGTTGTTAAGAATACATATTATATGTATAATATATTGCACAATATTTTATTGTTAGAGCTGTTAAGAATATATACATAGTTGAATTGTTCAGAATAAACACATATGTATATATAATTAGAATATATATATATACACATTCTCAACAACTTAACAATAAAAAGATAAATAATGCAAAATGAACAAAAATTGCTTTGTATAAAGATCTTGATTGACTTTAGTTGTGATTCTAGAGTTAGGCAACATTTCATTCCATAAAGTAGAAAGTGTTTCTAATATGAATAGATATTTCTCCAAAGAAAACATAACTGGGCAATGATTACAAGTAAGGTTACTTAGGATTTTTAGTCATTAGGGAAATGTAACTTAAAATTAAAATTCAGTGACATCACAAAATTGGCATAATAGGAAGATCCAGAGCTTGATTTCTCCATCTAAACAATAATTAAACTTGAACAAATAATAAAAAAAAAAAACTGTTTTAGAACTCTAGGACCTGATCAGAACTTATAGCAACCAAAGAAGTGCTTAATGAAGGGACATACTGCCTAAATTTTGTTTAAAAACCCATGGCCAAACTAGCTACCATTCCTTATTTATCAGGTTTGCTCTAGCTGTGAGGCTAGTGGCCCATATTCCTAGAATGAATGGCTTGCATGAGGTTGTAAAGTAAAATCTGGTCCCTCAAAAGTTTGTTGTCGTGTGTGCTGATCAATACGATGGTTTCCACGAAATTGATACCTTATAATATTATAATATGTAATACAATATTTATATATTTTATTATATATTATATTTAAAATATAAACTATGCAATGAAATAGGAAAGCATGGCTCATTCACTGGAATGACATAAAGTATTAGTGATTAGAATTACTAATCAAAAATGTTGACTGCTTTAATTACTTTTAATGTGCTTGAGAAAACTGCCAACAAAGAACTAAAGAATATTTGAAAAAGTATATACGAACAAATAGGAAATATAAATAAAAAATGTAAACTTTAAAAAGGAACCAAATAAAAATTATTGATTTGATGGTACAGTATCTATTTTTTTTTAAAAAAAAAGAAAAGTTCACTAGAGGGATTCAATGGCAAATTTGAGTGGGTAGAAAAAAGAATCAGGAAACTTGAAAATATGACAATTTAGGAGCAGAAAAAAAATTAAGAAAAATGAACAGAACCTAATGAACTTGTGGAGCACTATCAAATTCACTAACATATACATTACAAGGGTTTCAGAAAAAAAAAAAGAGAAATAATTAAGTTAAAAAATTTGAAGAAAGAGTGGAAAAAACTTCCTAAACTAGATGAAAGACACAAATATTCATATTCAAAAAGCTCAATAACTTCAAACATGACAAACTCAAAAAGATTGACACTGACTGATTATAGTTCAGTTGCTGAAGCCAAAGAAAGAATCTGAACAAAGCAAGAGAGAGTTACTCAACAGCTAGAAGATTATTTATCTTCAGTTGATTTATCATTGAGGACTATGGAGGTCAGAAAGAGTGGGATGAGATATTTACAGTGCCGAAAATAAAATAGCAAACAAAAATAACAAGTTTTTAAGAAATTAAGAAATTCCCAGGTAAACAAAAGCTAAGAAAGTCAGCATGTAGTAGATCTGTCTTACGAGATATGCTAAAAGGAGGTAGATCTTCTAGTGGAAATGAAGTGATAATAGACAGTGACTTGAAGCCACATAAATCAGTGAAGAATGCCCATAAAGGCAGATAAATATAAAATTAAGTGTTACTGTGCAATTGGTTTATAATTCTTTATTTTGTATATGATTTAAAATCAAATACAGAAAATAATAATTATAAACATGTAAAAAATGCAATGTATGACAATATAAAGGAAAAGGGATGGAGATGTATAGAAACTAAATGTTTGTATACTATTGAAATTTAGTTGGTATTACTCAAACTATGTTTTTATGTTTAATTTGTTAACTGTATTTCTCTAGGTGATCACTAAGAATATAACAAAAATATACAGAAGATAAAAGGAGGGGGTCAAAACAGCAGGCTGCATAAACTTAGCCAGGTAAAAAATAAGGCAATGATGAAAAAAGTGAGAAACAAAAATATATACAACTTGTAAAAAAGCAAATAGCTATATGGCAAAGATGTTCTTTATCAGTAATTAAGTAAAAGGTAAATGGATTAAATTTTTAGTTAAGGGGTGGAGATTTACAGAATGTATCAAAAAATATTCCCTTAGAAACTGTATAGAAGAGACTCAGTTTAGTTACAAAAAAAGAAGTTGAAAGACAAGCAATCCTATTTTAAAAATTGGCGAAGGGTTTGAGATAGGCATTTATCCAAAGAAGATGTAACAAGGATCAATAAGCACATAAAAGATGTTCAACATTATTAGTTATTAGGAAATGAATATCTAATCCACAATGATATGTTACTTTACACATACTAGGGTAGCTATAATTTTAAAATAATGATGAAAATTAACAAGTCTTGTCAAAGATGTGGAACAACTGTAACTCTCATATATTACTTTTGGGAATGTGAAATGGTGCAGCTGTTTAGGAAATCAGTTTGGAAGTTCCTCAAAATGTTTACCAAAGAGTTAGCATACAGCCTAGAAATCTGCAGCATTTCCATCACAATGAAATTCAATGCATATAACCACACGAAAACTTGTACACACATTTTTATAGCAGTATTTATTATATTAGCCACAAAGTGGAAACAATCCAAATATCTTTCAATTGATGAATATGTAAACGAAGTATATTACAGCCATATAATGACAAATCTTTCAGCTATAAAAATTTAGGTCAGAAAGTCCTGCTACATGTTACAGTATCTGTGAATCTTGAATACATAATGCTAAGTCAAGCTAGACACAACAAGCCAAATATTGCATTACTACATGTATGTAAAATATCCAGAGTAGGCAAATCCATAGAGATCTAAAGTAGATTAGTGCTTGCTTGGTGGAAAAGGGATATGTGCACTAACTGCTAATGTATTTGATCTTTCCTTCTGGGGTGTTGAAAAGGTTCTGGAATTAGACAGCGATGACAGCTAACATCTTTGTGAATATGCTAAGAATCAATAAAGTGAATATTACTGAAATATATTTTAGTTTGTATACTGACGGTACACCTACAAGATTGTATGTGAATCATATCTCAGTTTAAAAAGATGTAAGAAAAAAAACTAATAAACACTGATATTCCTTGCCTCATCATAATGTCAAGAGAGAGGTTGCACCTTCAGAGTGGCCCTTAACAATTAATTCTACACCATCACATGGTGCTGGGACCCTGAGCCTTTTATCCTATATTCATTGGTAACGAAATAGACATAAGAGGGATTGCCATTCTGAAATGTCCAGATGTGAGATACAATTGGCTTTATGTCCCTACAGGGCTGATGATGCTTATATCTTTGATCTGAGAACATTAGATGACAGAAGATATACAAGAGCAATATCCTTCTCCCAAAATGCATGAATTCTCATTATGCTCAGATTGAAATGTATTAGAAAAGTGGATCTTTTCTTTTAATCTTCAAAGCAAATATTTCTCCTTATGTACTAGAGGAGAAAAAAGTTTTACAGCTCTCCATTACACATTTTTAATGTTTTCAAGTTTTGCACATGTACAAATAATATATTTTTATTTTATTCCAGAGATAAAATTAATATACATTTAAAACACTGAAATTAATTTATAAGGCAAGTAAGGAGTTAATTTTAGTGAAACATTGTAGAAAAACATGTCTGCACGTGATTATTTTTTTTAAATAGCTCAGTCTGAATTTGTTTACAGTGCCCAAATTTCCCATGTTAAAATAATCTGTTTTCAAAAAGAGCACTTAGTGTTTTAATTCACCTAATTTAATGTCTGGAAGTTGCCTACTGGCAGATATATAGAGATCAAATTATTCCATCTCATTGTCATTGCTTCATTAATTGTCAAAAAGTTAAATGCATTGTAGTTTATACTTTCAAGTTACATATTGTATCAGCAATTTTCAGGTTCTTATTTAATACAAGCAATTGAACCAAACTGATGCAAGTGAAATTAGAGTCCAGCGAATGGAATTTTTATTATTAAATACCTTGTACTTCCCACAGGTTACACTACATAAATTGTTGAATGGTTTCTAAACAATACTAGTGTGTTTTCATGTTAATGCAGTTAATATTCAAATACTATGCCAGAAGAAATAAAACAAAACCTTATAATTGTCATCAAACTTGTAGAATCTTCACAGTCTAAATCTTATTCTGAATATTTATTGAATTAAATTACAGCACCCATTCTCTCTGAGCAGTTTTCCTGCTTCTTTGTTCAGCAGCTATCCCTATTCTATCCCAGAGCTCTGTTTCACTTAGTAACTAGAGCACCAATTTAAAGATAAATGGCATTATGCCACCCCACTACTCAAAACCCTCCAATGACTTCCATTTCTATTAATAAGCAAAAGCCAAAAATCTTTCCATGGCCTACAAGAATGGACATTATCTGAACTTCTTCTTGATTCTGATTTTATTCCCTTCCCATTGTTCTCAGACATAAACTATAACCTTTGCCTTTCCTTGCTCACATTAAGCTCCTTTTCACCTTAATACCAGTGCGTGGTTCCTTCCTTGGCCTAAAAATGATGTCTTGGATAACCACACTGAATACTGTATTAGTCTGTTCTCATGTTGCTATGAAGAAACATTCGAGACTAGGTAATTTATAAAAAAGAGCTTTAATTGACTCACAGTTCTGCGTGGCTGTGGAGGACTCATGAAATTTACGATTATGGCATAAGGGGAAGGACACAGATCCTTTTCACATGACGACAGGAGAGAGAAGTGCTGAACAAAGAGGGGAGACCCTAATAAAACCATCAGATCTTGTGAAAACTCACTAACTATCATGAGAACAGTATGAGGATAACTGCCCTTATGATTCAATTATCTCACATAGGGTTTCTTCCATAACACATGGAGACTATAGAAATTACAATTCAAGATGAGACTTGGGTGCTGACACAGCTAAACCATATCATTCTGCCCCTGGCCCCACCCAAATTTCATGTCCACACACTTCAAAATACAAACACTCCCATCCTACAGTACTCCAAAGCTTTAATTCATTCCAGCATTAAATCAAAAGTCCAAGTCCAAAGTCTCATCTGAGACAAGGCAAGTCCCTTCCACCTATGATCCTGTAAAATCAAAAGCAAGTTAGTTACTTCCTAGATAAAATGGGGGTACATAAATTGGCTAAATACGCCCATTCCAAATGGGAGAAATTGGCCAAGACAAAGGAGCTACAGGCCTCATGAAAGTTTGAAAGCCAACTAAGCAATGATTAAACCTTAAAGTTCCAAAGTGGTCTCCTTTAACTCCATGTCTCATATCCAGGTCATGCTGATGCAAGAGGTAGGCTCCATTGGCCTTGGACAACTCTACCCCTGTGGCTTCGCAGGGTACAGCTCCCTTTCCAGCTGCTTTCATGGACTGTCCTTGAGTGTCTTCAGCTTTTTCCAGTGCACAGTGCAAACTGTCACTGCATCTCCCATTCTAGTATCTAGAGGCTGGTGGCCCTCAACTCACAGCTCACAAAGGCAGTGCCCCAGTGGGGACTCCAACCTCACATTTTCATTCTGCACTGCCCTAGCAAAGGTTCTCCATGAACCTGCAGCAAACTTCTGCCTGCACATCCAGGTGTTTCCATACATCCTCTGAAATCTAGGCAGAGGTTCCCAATCCTCAATTCTTGACTTCTATTTTGGAGTAGATATTTTATTAGCTGTTTTAATGAGGTATAATTAACATACAATCATACATATAATTAACATGCACACTTGGATACATTCTGTCATGTTACTTGTGAAACCATGAGCACGACTAAGATCATAGACATATCCTTTATCTCAAAAGTAATCTGCTTTCCATGCTCATAGATTAAATATTCTATAGCTTTATATAAATAGAACTATGCAACATGTACCGTATATTTTCTGGCTTCATTCACATAGCTTAATATAAATTTTAAGATCCAACCATGTTATAGTAGCTGTTGATAGTTCTTTATTTTATTGGTAAATACTAAATGCTATTCTATTCTATGGTATACCAAAGTGTGTTAATCCATTAATCTGTTGACAGACATTTGTGTTGGTCTACATCTGTCTAGGTTTGGGCTATCACAAACAAAGCATTTCTGTATGTATATATGTATGTGTATATACATTCACGTAGACATCTTTTTACGGAAGTAAGCTTTTATTTTCCTTGTTTAAATAAATAACAATGCAATGGCTGAAATTTACAGCAAATTTAATTTTAACATTTAAAGTAACCTTCAACCAGCTTTCCACGGTTGTAGCATTTTACATTCCACCAGCAGTATATGAGAGTTCCAGCTCCAACATCTCCTCCATCTCTTCACAAGCCTTTGGAATGGCCAGTCTTTTTATTCTAACCATTCTAATAGGTATGTAGTGGTATTTCACTGTGGTTTTGATTCACAATTCTCTGATGATTAATGATGCTGAGCTTGTTTTTATGCTCATTTGCCCTTTGTATCTATTTGTGTTAATTAGTTTCAAGAAATACATCACAGTTTTTACTCTTACGGAAGTATAATCTCAAGTAACACCATCAACCTTGACATTAAGTTTGGCAATGTAAAGAAAAATCTTTTATTTTGCTTTATTTCATAACGAAAATGCTGCTATCTTGTTACTCTCCCTTGTTAACACTTTTTGCTTAGCCATCTTTTCTCAAATGTTACTTTTTCTGTTGCATTTGTTGGTATCAAGTCATGAGGTCTATCCATCTTAACTTTATTTGTTCATCCACCAGATAAGCAAGTCTGTTACTACAGAAAAACAGAAATAAACTATTATCATCCTTTATTAAAAATTAATGCATTTGCCTATTACATCCCTCTTTTTGTGGTATGCCCGGAACAGTGATCATATTAAAAACAAGCCCAACTTCACTAATATTAAAACTGATTCTAGAAAAGGGAAGTTTTGTGACAGAGAGGAACTCTGGCATGAGCTTATCTTCTGGTGAAAGTAGATGTTCTGGGAGGTGTTCATTTCTATATTACTTTTATGTTCTAAATTTCTAGTCAGCAATCTTCTTGAGCATGACTCTTTTTAACATAGAACTAAAAATAATTTACTAATACCTATTTGTGCTCAGAGAATATACAAGGCAAGGATAGAAAATGGAGAAATAGTTTTCATGGCATTTTATATATTTATTACATGAGCTGTGCTCTACAAGGACAGAGAAAATTTGTCCAATTATCTCTAAGTGACGACTAGTACTTTATAGTGTTTAACAAAACACTTAGATTTTTGATTTAGCTTGCTTTAATTATAAAATTAAGGATAGAGTTATATTTCATATCTTTGGTGGGGGAATATTAATTTAGAGGTCAAGTGATCTTGAAATGAGTAAGTAAATAATCTTAAGAGTATCCATTAGCATTAGTGTCACTACAGCCGGTATACAAACTCCACTGCTAAATTTGACTGGCTTTAAAAAAATAAAAAGTAAAATTTACAAGTGGGCTTCTAAGTTACTTGAAATAAGTAAGAAGAGGAGATTGCAGCTACTTAAATGAGTTTCTAAGAAATTTTACTTAGCTCATGTTAAGATACAGAAATAGTAAAATGAAAGGATGTGTACATCTAACCTAGAGAATTACCTGCCAGTGCTCCCTTCAGCTTTCCAAATACACAAGTATGTGATGAGCTCCCCTGAAATCTTGCTTACCATTTTTGAATTGGTCTTGAATCACAATTACTTTTCTCAACACTCCATTTCCTGAGTTTATCTTTTATCTGTCTCCAGAAAGGACCATGAATGTCTGCTTCCAACTTTAAGACATATGTAACATTATCAAAAAAATAATTTTATGTTAATTACTTTTTTTAATCATTTCAGGGAATCAAACCCTAAATTTTATATGTTTGTAAAATTAAGAAAAGAGATAGGACAAAAACTAGTGTTTATCAAATTGGGAAATTCAAGCGTACATGAGAGGCTTTTATTCTCACTACTGCTATGGTAAGATTTTTCTATTGTAAGTTAGCCCATAACAAGAGAGAGAAAAAAAACGGAGTCAGTAAGTGTTCTGCTTTAAAAATCATACAAATAAACATTATAGGCTTCCATGCAACTGTCAAATACCATGAAAAACTAACAGGTTAAACTCAATGTCATTTCACATGGTTAGGCATTGATTAGTAACATGTCACCTATGATCTTCTCAAATAATTAGATTCTTAATTTAAATATTTGCTGACAATACATTTTAAAAGGAAAAATAACTACTATTAAATTACTTTGTTTTACTCAGCATCATAGCTGCTGCTTTGTCACATCCATAGAGTTAATAATTTAAATAACTGTGCTTAGGAAGATTGATATGTTAATTTAATTAAAACTTCTCTGCCAATTCTTCTTGTTATTTTGCCACATCTTACTGCCAGTACTGTCATAAGCTCTGGGTGAAAGTTGTTGAGAAAAGAGCTTACAATTTGCAATGAATTTCTTTCTGCTGAAAATGGGAACTGTTATAAAATTTTATTTAGCCTTTTATCCAAGATGGAAATATGCTATACCCAGGATTATGGGCCTGTCATTTTGAAATTGTCCAGTGATTTAATGCTGACTCTCCTAGTCCAGCTCCATGGAAACCTGATTACTCTGCCTTGAAGTAGTAAACATGCTGCTTGACATCTAAACACATGCAGAACTTTTGCCAAAGGCACAGCATCTACTAATGATTTTCAGCGGTGTCAGCCAGGAGAGTGTCAGTGACAGCCAAGCCAAGTAAAAGTAAAAGAGTTTTCAGAGCGATCACTGTGAAAACTTGACTGCAAACAATATTTTCAAGCCACAGATTTTACAGATGAGTCAGTAAATTAAAGGTCATAATATGAATTTTTAAGAAGTCTAAATAAATGCAGTCTACAGGCAGTAACTGAATCTAGGAATCAGCAGACCCAGATCTAGACCTAGTTCTGAACTGTGAAACTCTGAGAAAAAAATACATTTGCCTGTCAGAATTTATTTACACAGCTTCTTTTTTTGTTTTTTGGGGGGAATGGAGTTTAGCTGTTGTTGCCCCAGACTGGAGTGCAATGGTGCAATCTCAGATCACTGCAGCCTCCACATCTGGGGTTCAAGCAATTCTCCTGCCTTAGCCTCCTGAGTAGTTGAGATTACAGGCATGCACCACCATGCCCAGCTAATTTTTGTATTATTAGCAGAGACAGGGTTTCACTGTGTTGGCCAAGCTAGTCTTCAACTACTGACCTCAGGTGATCCACCGCCTCCCAAAGTGCTGGCATTATAGGCATGAGCCACCACACTGGGCCTGCACAGCTTTTTAATATAATTTAACTTTTACTTTAGATTCAGAGATACATGTGCAGATATTTCACATGAGTATATTGTAGGATGCTGCAGTTTGTGGTATAGGTCCCATCAGCCAGGAAGTGAGCATAGTGCTTAGCAGGTAATTTTTCAACCAATTTTCTCCACCCTTTCTCCTCTCTCTAGTATATTCTGTAGATCTGTTGTTCCTGTTTTTCTATCCATGTGTATTCAATGTTCAGCTCCCACTTATAAGTGAGAACATGAGTTATTTCTTGGTTTTGTTGTTGTTGTTGTTGTTCCTCTGTTAGTTTATTTAGGATATGGCCTCCAGCTGCATCCATATTGCTCATAAAGACATGATCCCATCCTTTTTCATGGCTCTTCAATATTCCATTGTGTACATGAACTACATTTTCTTTAGCCAATCCATCACTGTTGGGCACCTAAACATGATTCCATATTTTTTGCTACTGGGAATTGTGTTGCAATGAACATGTAAGTGCATGTGTATTTTGGGTAGAACATTTTATTTTCCCTTGGGTGTATACCTAGTAATGAGATAGCTGAGTCAAATGGTATCTCTTATTTAACTTCTTTGAGAAATATCCAAACTGCTTTTCACAGTGACTGAGCTAATTTATGTTCTCATCAACAGTGTACAAGTGTTCTCGTTTATTCCTCAGCCTTGTCAACATCTGTTTTTTGTTTTTGTTTTTTTTTAGCTTTTTAACAGTAGCCATTCTGACTAGTATGAGATAGTATCTCACTGTGGGGTTTATTTGCATTTCTCTGAAAATTAGCGATGATGAGCATTTTCATGTTTGTTGGTAACTTGTATTTCTTCTTTTGAGAAGTGTCTGTTCACATCCTTTGCCCATTTTTTAATAAGATTATTTGTTTTCTTTTACTTGTTGATTTGTTTAAGTTCCTTATAGATTTTAGGCGTTAGACTTTTGTTGGATTCATAGTTTGTGAATATTTTCTCTTATTATTTAAATTTTGCTTACTCTATGAATAATTGATTTAAAATATGAAATAAGAGAGATAGACTAGGACCTACCATAAAATGCAAATATAGTTAGATCCCATTTACTAATGGAAGAACCTACTTAAAGAAATTTACTATCCTGTACAGGTTAGTAATTTGGGGAACAATAATTTAACACCAGGCTGTCAGATTTCCCACAGAGTCCACAGGCTTTTCGTTTTGCACAACGTTATATTTGCTTCAAACAAATAATGTAGAGGTCAAGCATGGGGGGTGAAAAAAATTATAATAAATAAGGAATTATCTGGAATGTGTCACTTCCTTTCTTTTCTAGAAATATTCTAATTATCTCTCTGTGTTCTTACTGTCCAGGGCCATTCATCCTGGCACTCATAGGAAAACATGGCATTGCTCTTTGCTCCAGAATTTTCTCCCCATACACACTACTAGTTAGTATCATTTAACTTGCTTTCCTTTAGTAAATAAAAATAGGTAATACTGAATCTATCAAATAAACACATTTTTTGAAAACCTGGGAAAAGAGAGTGAGCCCAATGTTTTGCACAATATTTTAAATGTTTCATAATCACTTTCATTTTAAGCTTGTGTGATGAACTAAAGTTTACCATGTATTATTTTTTAATCTTCCAGTGACATCCTCTACAATATGGGGTACTCTGTGACAACTTCATTCACAGAATATGGAGGAGATGGTGCAGTATCATATTCTGAGTCCAGGCTGCTTTTGCTTTCTGTCTTTTACAACACACATTTTTAGAACCCAGCTATCATGCCATGGACATCCTGAGATACTTGAGAGGCCATGTAGAGGCAATGCATTCCAGAGCTCTAGCTGAGTTCCCAGCCAACAACAGGGTCAACCCTCAGCAATGCAGGTGAAATACTATGGATGTGCAGCCATGCCAAGCTTGCAAATGGCTCCAGTCCCAGCTTATTTTTAAGTGCAACCACTGAGAGAGGTTCTAGTTAAGAAATGCTTGGCCAGGTGCAGTGGCTCACGCCAATAATCCCAGCACTTTGGGAGTCTGAGGAGGGTGAATCACAAGGTCAGTAGTTAAAGACCAGTCTGGCAAAATGGTGAAAACTCATCTCTACTAAAAATAGAAAAATATTATCTAGGAATGGTGGCAGGTTCCTGTAATTCCAGCTACTTGCGAGGCTGAGGCAGAGAATTTCTTGAACCCAGGAGGTAGAGTTTGCAGTGAGCCAAGAT
>NW_016107359.1:7523105-7551949 GCF_001604975.1 Cebus imitator
AAAAAAAAAAAAAGAAAAGAAGAAAAAAAAGAAGAAGAAGGAGTGCTCAGCCCATGCTAATCAACTAATCAACCCACAGAAGCATGTAGAAAACAAGATTTTTGTGCATTTTTAGTCATTATGTTATGCAGTGCAACAGACAACTGGAATGAATTTGTACACACCAGCTATCTATCCGGCATAGCAACTGCTCTATACCTGTGGTAAAATACAATATAATAGGTAATAAAGACATAGACTTAGCCCATCTTTGGCATCCATTTAAGTTTTATTATCCAGAATTCTAACCTACTGATATGGTTTGGCTGTGTCCCCACCTAAATCTCATCTTGAATTGTAACTCCCACAATTCCAATATGTTGTGAGAGGAACCTAGCGGGAGGTGATTGAATTATGAGGGTGGGCCTTTCCTGTGCTGTTCTCATAATAGTGAATCAGTTTTATAAGATCTGATGGTTTTTAAAAAGAGGAGTTCCCCTGCATAATCTCTCTCTTTGCCTACTGCCATCCATGTAAGATGTGACTTGCTATTCCTTGCCTTCTGCAATGATTGTGAGGCCTCTGCAGCCATGTGGAACTTGAAGTCCTTAAACTTCTTTTTCTCTATAATTTACCCTGTGTCAGCAGTGTGAAAATGGACTAAAACACCTACGTTTAACTACAATCTTTATATATTTTTTTTGTTTGAGACAGAGTCTTACACTGTCTCCAAGTCTGGAGTTCAGTGTCAAGATCTTGGCTCACTGCAGTCTCTACCTCCCAGGTTCAAGTAATTCTCCTGCTTCAGCCTCCCAAGTAGTTGGGACTACAGGAACCCACCACACCTGGCTAGTTTTTGTATTTTTAGTAGAGACGGGGTTTCGCCATATTGGTCATTCTTGTCTCAAACTGTTGACCTTGTGATCTACCCACCTTGGCCTCTCAAAGTGCTGGATTACAGGCATGAGCCACAGTGCCCAGCCTACAATCATTATCTTAATGTGGATGAAATATTTTGGATTTCTCTATCTAGAATTTTCACAAGCAATTCAGACTGAACTGAATCATTTACTTTGCCTAGTTTGCCATGTGCTTTTATTCCTATATTAACTTCTCAGGTTAATGAAAGGAGAATTTCAGAGTCAGGTATTCTCTATAGATCTATCAATCTTTACTTGAACCATTTTTGGTATCCGATTAATTCATATTCTCTTAGCAGCATCTTCGGTTAAAAATCATCTTCTATTTTACATATATTAATTAAAGTTTATTATCCAGAGCTTTTCCTGTCCAATTTATCACCTACCAAGCTTTCTTCAATATAGTTCCTCAGATTATTTTTCAAAAGAAAAATGTAATAATGCCGTAACTACACTCAGTTGACTCATTGATTATTTTTTTTTTTTCTCACTCTGTGACAGGTCAGGGAAAGAATGCACAGAGAAATGTCTGAAGGTTCAGAACTTCAGAACTGACTAATATTCAGAGACCCAATACATTTCTTTACATGAGTAAGGCCAAATAAAACATTATGCTAATAGGAAATATGTAGTTAGTACTAGCAATGACAAGGAAGCTGCTCTAAATGCATTACACATATTAACTCAGCGAATCCTCACAATAATTCTATGTGATACATACTACTGTTATCCCACTTTATAGGTGAGGGAATTGAAGAACAGAGGTTAAATAATTTTAACTTTTTTGCATGTCTCTATCCCTTTAAGATATGAATATTTGCTAAACATTTGCATTCAAGAACACTATTTTCATAAATATCATAAAATTTACAAAAGACATGAAGAAACAGAGAACAAATAGGTTGAGAAATCTAGTTCTGCTTCAGAATCCTCACATAGTACATAGGTATTAATTGCTCCATTAAGGCATATGAGTGATCTAGTCAGAATTTCAGTGCTGTCACCAGCACTAGGAAAATAATAATACACATATTTTCTATTGAAGGAGAAATTACATGGGATCATCTTCTGCAAAACATAAATAGGATAGAAGCTGTGTCCTACAATGAAAATTCATGATATTGGTCAATTTTCATTATCACTGCAAAATTTGTCATTTTTTAACTGTTAGATTTGTGTGTTTTTAATGTTTACTATAATTTTTTTAAAATTTATTTTTGTTCTATTTAAAATTTTTTTCCACCATGGCCCTCCTCATTGCCATTATTTTATTTTTTATTCTTATTTTTTTTAACTTTTACTTGAAGTTCAGTGGTACAAGTGCAGGTTTCTTATATAGGTAAACTTGTGTCATGGGCGATTGTGGTATAAATTATTTCATCACCTAGGTATTAAGCCTAGTACCTATTGTTTTTCTTGATTCTCTCCCTCCTCCCACACTTTACTCTCTGAAAGTCCCCAGTGTGTGTTGTTCCCCTCTATGTGTCCATGTGTTCTCATTATTTAGCTCCCATTTATAAGTGAGAATTTGTGGTATTTGGTTTTCTGTTCCTGTGTTAGTTTGCTAAGAATAATGACCTAGTGCTCCATCCATCTTCCTGCAAAGAGCATGCTCCCATTCTTTCCTATAGCTACATAGTATTCCATGGTGCAAATGTACCACATTTTCTTTATCTAGTCTTTCATTGATGGGAATTTAGGTTGATTCCATGTCTTTGCTGTTGTAACTTTACTACAATGAACATATGTGTATGTGTGTCTTTATAACAGAATGATTTATATTGGTTTGAGCATATACTCAGTAATGGGATGGCTGGATCACATAGTATTTCTGTCTTCAAGTCCTTGAGGAATCTCCACACTGTCTTCCACCATAACTGAACTAACTTACACTCTCACCAACAGTGTATAAGCATTTTTTTTTCTCCACAAAGTGACCAGCATCTATTATTCTTGACTTTTTATTAATAGCCATTTGACTGGTGTGAGATGATATCTTATTGTGGTTTTGATTTGCATTTCTCTAATGATCAGTGATGTTGAGCTTTATTTCATATGACTGTTGCCCACATATATATCTTCTTTTGAAAAGTGTCTGTACATGTAGTCATGGGTAGGAATAATCAATATTATTATTAAAATGCCCAAAGTAATTTATAGATGCAATGTTATTCCCATTCAACTACCACTGACATAACTCACAGAACTAGAATCAACTATTTTAAAATTTATATGGAACCAAAAAACAGCCTGAAGAACCAAGGGAATCCAAAGCAAAAAGAACAAAGCTGGAGGCATCATACTACCCAACCTCAAACTATACTACTGGGCAACAATAATCAAAACAGCATGGTACTGTTACAAGAACAGGCACATAGATCAATGGAACAGAATAGAGAAGCCAGAAATAATACTTCACACCTAAAACAATCTGCTTTTTGAGAAACCTGACAAAAACAAGCAATGGGGAAATATTTCCTATTCAGTTAGTGGTTCTGGGATAACTGACTTGCCACATGCAGAAGATTGAAACTAGATCCCATCCTTATGCCATTTACAAAAAATAAGTCAATATGGATTAAATACTTAAATATAGAACCCAAAACTATAAAAGCCCCAAAAGACAAACTAGGCAATACCGTTCAGAACATAGGCATGAGCAAAGATTTCCTGACAAAGATACCAAAAACAATTGCAAGAAGAGTAAAAATTGTCAGATGGAATCTAATTAAACTTAAGAGCTTCTGCACAGCAAAATAAGCTATCAACAGAGTAAAGAGACAATCTACAGAATATGAAAAAAATTTTGCAAACTCTGCATCCAACAAAGGTAATAGCCAGCATCTCTAAGAAACAAACAAATTTACGAGAAACAACCGTATAAAAACATGGGCAAAGGACGTAACAGTCATTTTTCAAAAGAAGGCATACATTTCTTATAGTGTACTACATTTATTGTGCCATGTTTGTTTTCTATTTGTATTTTTGTGCTTTATTCTTTTCTGTTTAATTCTTTTGATATAAGCTGTAGTCCTTCAGAAAGAAGAACCCTGTAGTTGATGTACCTTTTCTTACCCTGTGTGTATCTGTCTGTCTCTCTAAAAAGTTGTTTTCAGAGTTATACTGTTCCCAGAAAGCCTGAGCATGTTTTATGCCAATTGATATTATTTCCACTTATGAATGAAGATTTCATTATCACAGTATGATCTCCAAAATTTGAAAAATGAAGAATTTATAAGAGGGACCACATACACACTAAATAATATTATTAACTGCCCCTCTATACACACATGCTCTTTATCTCCTCTCCACTACGTATATATATATATATACACACACACACATACACACAAATAGAGATATCTTTCTGCCAGAGGCAAACACTTGTGTTCCTAGGTTCTGCACACAGAAAGACAGTTACTTTCTTTGTCTCATTTGTCTGCAATGGCTCTTCTTATTCACTCTTAATTATAATGCTTGTTTTGGGTCCAGAGTCTCTCACTGTTTTCCAGGCTTAACTTGAAAATTAGTCTACCTTTTACAACACTCTGTTGTATATTTTGTCAACATAATTAATTTTTCCTGAATGATTTTCCAGCCTTTCAACAAGTGACACCAATGACTATCTTTTTATTTTATTGTAAGTTTATTTCTTTTTATTCATTTGCATTTTCATTTTAGCAAAACAACAGTTTTGGGACATGCATAAATGTCATGTTGAACCACATTTTCCATCATCTTCATGTTATATTCATAATTAAATATGCATTTCATTGGACAGAATTCCTCGATCTCTTTATATTATGATACTTGATTTAATTTTTTACTCTATTTTAAAAATTTAATATTTTTTAAAATCATGGTGGTATTTTTTCTTTTTTAATTGTTTATTTAACACTGTTTTGATGTTATTAAGAACTCTAAAGTAAGAGAAAGCCATTAAAGTTTATTGAATTTTGCTGAGTAAATACATATATCACCAGTTCCCTCAAAAGGCAGAAAGGACAGAGATTAGATACTAGTCACTTTCCAGAAATAATCTCATGATCTGACATTTATTGCAGAACAGTTGGTATTGTCTAGTTCTTTATGTCAGGAATAATTTAGCATTTATGTGGCACTTTACATTTTCAAAGTGCTCTTCAATCATTAATAAAACATTTCCCTTAACATTTCTGTCCGAGAGGTCAGTATAACTACCAGTAACTAGAACCACATAATAACAAAATAGTGAAAGAGTTACCATAATCCCTTTTTTTTCGTGGTGTTAATTTTCAAGCATGTAAAATTTGGGCATTTGTTAAAATCCATTAAGCCACATTGAATTAATTTCCATTAATTTAGGTAAGGGTGAGTTACTGTAAATAACATTGTGAAAAGCTTAGGAATTATAACTTCCCTTTCAATTGTGGGCTGCAGTCAATTAAATCTACTAATAAACATATAGCAAATTCTCTCAGGACTCAGAGCTATTCTATTAATGCAGATATTAGAGAATTCTATAATTTTTAATGTTAGCAATATTGTGCCAGAATTAAATAATGTAACACAGATTGACTAGAGGTTAAAATGATATTTATGAGAGACTACTGGTTCTTCAGTCAGCTTAAGGTAAATGCAAGGCAGTAATTTAGCACATATATAAGTATAAACAGAAGGCAACATTCCCAAATGTTGGTGAACTAAGATACATCTGGAAAATAGTTTGTGTTAAGTTACTACACAATACATTTGCTATACAATTATTATCCGTTCACAAATAATTTCTCTGTGTGTGTGTGTGTGTGTTTGTGTGATTCCTAGTGTTTTTGTGAAGTTTCTTTTGCTCCAGCCTCATAAGAATAACTTGGAAGCACACCTGTATTCTTCCTCTCTGAGGCTATCTTGGCTTGTTATTTGTTTTTGCTTTTGTTTTTATTTAAAAGGGTGTCAAGAATAGCATTTATTTCTTATTTCTAAATAGAAATGAGACTATTGTGAAATATTTTTATTATCCTGTACCTTTTTGAGAAATTTGTCCATTTCATTCTAGATGTCAATTTTCTCATGAAAACGTTTTATATTCTCACCTGCTTATCTTTCTAATATTTGTATTTTTATAGTTTTCTACTTTTTCATTCATGATACTGGTACTTTGTTATATCAGTCTTGTTTATATCAGCCTTATTAGTGCATTGCTGTTATAGAATAGTTTAAATTTTCTAGAATCATATATAAAGAGGGCCATATATTATTTACTCTTTTGTGTCTGACTTCTTGCACTCAACATTATAATTCTGACATCCATTCATGCATTTGTATTTATCCACAGATTGTTTCTATTGATGAATAGTGTTCCTTGATATAGATATAGATAAATATAGATATTTATCTCATTCTGTATGTACAGTCACGTGTGGATGGACATTGACATTCCTTCCAGTTTTGTGATTGTAAATAAAAAAATCTAAATAATTTTATAAATAAAATTATGCAAGGTTTTGTGTGAAGCTTATGTTTTTTAATTTCCCTTACATAAATATATTGGGGTCTGGCATATTGGATCATGCCTGTAATTCCAGCACTTGGGGAGGGTGAGGCAGGTGGATCACTTGAGGTCAGGAATTGAGACCAGCCTGGGCAACATTGTTAAACCTTATATCTACTAAAATTACGAAAATTAGCCAGGCATGGCGGCACATGCCTTTAATCTCAGCTCTTTAGGAGGCTGAGGAGCCAGAATTGCTTGAACCAGGGAAGGAGAGTTTGCAGCAAGCCAAGATCGAGCCACTGCATTCCAGCTTGGGAGGCAGCATGAGGGTCGATCTCAGAACAAACAAAAAACACCAAAAAAACAACAATAATAATAATAGAATAAATATATTAGAGTGGAATAGCTGAAATAGCTGGGTCATATACTTAGTCTTTATCGTTCAATTGACATTTTAATTCATTTCTTAGGTTTTTAGTTATACCTTATTGTATTATTGCATAGTAGTTTATGTCAAATGACTATATATACTTAAACTTTCATAGTTTATTATGAATCAATAATTCCACTCACATAAGATTTAGAAATTTTAGATAGTGTCTCATAATTGCTCTCTTTCATCGATGCTTGTCATATGAATTAAACACAATGCAACTCCCATAAGACAATACTCATAAATAATCTAAAGGAAACAATGTATCTTATATTTACTCACACATATAACATTTCTGATACTCTTCATATTTTCCTAAAAATTTGAGTCTCTCTTTAATGTCATTTTTCTTCTCCTCAAACAATTTCCTCTAGAAATATTTGGTGATTTTAGGTCTGCTGGTAACAATTGCTTGTAGTTGTGTTTCATTAGAAATGTTCTTCAAGTCAAGATGGCTGAATAGACGCAACTCCAGTGCACAACACCCAGCGAGAGAGATGCAGAAATCCAGAGATCTCCTAGCTCCAACTGAGGTACCAGGTGCATTTCAATGGGTGTGATCCTATGTTTAGCAAAGGCCAGGCAGGGCAGGCCAAGGTGGGGAGGGGTGCTGCTTCACCCAGAAAGTGCATCTGACTGGTGAGTCAGAGGCTCCCCCTCTGACGCTCCAGTCCAGATACAGCGCTTCCCCCAAAGCCTCAGCAATACACCGAACAGGGGATCTTTGCCAGTCAAGTGCTAGGAATTACAATCGCAGAGTTGAACAATAATCCAGGATGGTGTCCAGGATTGGAGCACAGATCTAAGCAAACACATAAGCCCATAAGCAAGCCAGAAGAGCCTGTGGACCAAGCTATTGCTCCCTCCCCTTGCATGGAGGGAGAGGGAACTGAAAGCAGGAAGACAGATGGAGCAGCGGGATGGGCCTCTCCCCCATGACAGGAGAGAGGGAGCTAAAAGAGGAGAGACAGGCAGTGCAGCTGAGCAGGTCCCTATCCTCCCCAAAAAACCCCAGAGGGTTGAAGCACTAACTCTAGTGGGTTATGTAGCCAGTGCCACAGTCTGAGCTGAGCCTGAATGATCCAGCCCTGTAGAGGAAAGACATAACCCTCCATTAAAAGGGTGGGGTTAGACTTCATGGTTTACAAAAAACACAGGAAGCCTACATAGCAATGGGACCCTGTTCTTGACCACCCAACAGTGCCTCCAGGTCAGCGGAAGAGGCACTAATCTCCCAGTGTAAACAAAAGACACAGGAAGCTTACCTAGCAACCTGAAGGAGTCCCTAGAAACCCAGTAGTGCCTCAGAAGGCGGACAAACTACCTCATCAGTCAGCTCCCTGAGACCATAGCCAGGTAAATCCATGAAGATGGAAATAAACAAGCACAAAAAATATGAAACCATCAAAAACCAGAGCATCTCTTCTCCTTCAAGTGATCACAATCCCTCAACAACACGGGAGCACAGCATGACCGAGAAAGAGTATGACAAATTGACAGAAACAGGCTTCAGGAGGTGGATAATAAACTTTTCTGAGCCAAAGGAACACATTCTAACTCAATGCAAAGAAACCAAAAGCCTTGAAAAAAGGTTAGATGAAATGATAACTAGAATAACCAGCTTAGAGAAGAACATAAACAACTTGACGGAGTTGAAAAGCACAGCACAAGAACTACATGAAGCAAACACAAGTTTTAATAGCTGAATCAATCAAGCAGAAGAAAGGATATTAGAGATTGAAGATCAAATCAATAAAATAAAAAGAGAAGGCAAGACAAGAGGAAAAAATGAAAAGAAATAAACAAAGCCTCCAAGAAATATGGGATTATATGAAAAGACCTAATGTATGCTTGAATGATGTACCTGAATATGATGGGGAGAATGAATCCGAGTTGGAAAACACACTCCACGTTATTATCTAGGAGAACTTCCCAAGCCTAGCAAGGCAGTCTAACATTCAAATCCAAGAAATAAATACAGAGAACTCCACAAAGATATTCCTCAAGAAGAGCAACCCCAAGGCACATAACTGTCAGATTCACCAGGGTTGAAATGCAGGAAAAAATGATAAGGGGAGCCAGAGAGAATGGTCAGGTCACCCACAGAGGGAAGCCAATAAGGCTTACAGCAGATCTCTTGGCAGAAACCCTACAAGCCAGAAAAGAGTGGGGACCAATATTCAACATCCTTAAAGAAAAGAACTTTCAACCCAGAATCTCATATCCAGGCAAACTAAGCTTCATAAGTGAAGGAGAAATAAAATACTTTGCAAATAAGCAATTATTGAGAGATTTTGTCACCATGAGAACTGACGTACAAGAGCTCCTGAAAGAAACACTAAGCACAGAAAGGAAAAAATACTAGTCACTGCAAAAGCACACCAATGGCAAAGACCAAAAATACAATGAAAAAAAATGAGTCAAATAATGGTCAAGAAAACCAGCCAGTAACAAAATGACAGGATCAAATTCACACATAACAATGCTAACATTGAATGTAAATGGCCTAAATGCCCCAATCAAAAGACACAGACTGGCACACTAGATAAAAAGTCAAGACCCATTGGTGTGCTGCATTCAGGAAGCCCATCTCACATACAAAGACACACATAGGCTCAAAGGGATGGAAGAAGATTTTACCAAGCAAATGTAGAACAAAAAAAAAAGCAGGGGTTGCAATCCTCGTCTCTGATAAAATGCACTTTAAACCAACAAAGATCAAAAGAGGCAAAGAAGGGCATTACATATGCTAAAACGATCAATCCAACAAGAAGAGCTAAGTATTCTAAATATATATGCACCCAACACAGGAGCACCCAGACACATAAAGCAAGTTCTCAACTACCTAAAAGGAGATCTAGACTCCCACACAATAATAGTGGGAGACTTCAACATTCCACTGTCAATATTAGATCAATGAGACAGAAAATTAACAAGGACATCCAGGACTTGAATGCAGAGCTGGACCAAGTGGACCTAATAGACATATACAGAACGCTCAACCCCAAATCCACAGAATATACATTTTTCTCAGCACCACATTGCACTTACTCTAAAACTGACCACATCATTGGATCATAGCAGATCTCTCAGCAGAAACCCTACAAGCCAGAAGAGAGTGGGGGCCAATACTCAGCAACCTTAAAGAAAAGAACTTTCAACCCAGCATCTCATATCCAGGCAAACTAAGCTTCATAAGTGAAGGAGAAATAAAATACTTTGCAAACAAGCAATTATTGAGAGATTTTGTCACCATGAGACCTGACGTACAAGAACTCCTGAAAGAAACACTAAAACATTTGCAAATCACGCCTCAGCAAATGCAAACAAATGAAAATCATAACAAACAGTTTATCAGACCACAGAACAATCAGATTAGAACTCAGGGTTAAGAAACGCACTCAAATCATCACAACCACTTGGAAACTGAACAACTTACTTCTGAGTGTCAACTGGATAAACAATGAAATGAAGTCAGAAATAAAGATGTTCTTTGAAACCAATCAGAATGAAGACATAACTCACCAGAATCTCCCAGACACCTTTAAAGCAGTGTCAAGAGGGAAATTTATAGCAATAAATGTCCACATAAGAAACAAGGAAAGATCTAAAATTGACATCCTATCATCAAAATTGAAAGTGCTAGAGGAGGAAGATCAAAAAAACTCAAAAGCTAGCAGAAGACAAGAAATAACTAAGATCAGAGCTGAACTGAAAGAGATAGAGACACCAAAAAACCCTTCAAAAAATCAATAAATCCAAGAGCTGGTTTTTTGAAAAGATCAACAAATAGACTACTAGCCAGACTAATAAAAAATAAAATAGAGAAGAATCAAATAGATGCAATAAAAAAGATAAACGGGATATCATCACTGATCCCACAGAAATACAAACTACCATCAGAGATTATTACAAACAGCTCTACGCACACAAACTAATAAACCTGGAAGAAATGGATAAATTCCTGGACACTTGTACACTACAAAGACTAAACCAGGAGGAAGTTGAAACCCTAAATAGAACAATAACAAGAGCTGAAGTTGAGGCAGCAATTAATAGCCTACCAACCAAAAAAAGTCCAGGCCCAGATGGATTCACAACCAAATTCTACCAGATGTACAAAGAAGAGCTAGTTCCATTTCTTCTGAAACTATTCCAAACAAAACAAAAAGAGGGAAACCTCTCTAACTCATTTTATGGGACCAAAATTATTCTGATACCAAAACCAGGTAGACACTCAAGTAAAAAAGAAAACTTCAGGCCAATATCCATGATGAACATCAGTGCAAAAATCTTCAATCAAATACTGGCAAACCAAATGCAACAGCACATCAAAAAACTTTTTCATCATGATCAAGTAGGCTACATCCTGGGATGCAAGGCTGGTTCAACATACACAAGTCTGTCCATAAACGTAATCCATCACATAAATGGAACCAAAGACAAAAACCACGTGGTTATCTCAATAGATACAGAGAAGGCCTTTGACAAAATTCAAAAGCCCTTAATGCTAAAAACTCTCAGTAAACTAGGTATCTATGGCACATATTGTAAAATGATAAAAGTTATTTATGACAAACCTACAGCCAATATCATACTGACTGGGCAAAAGCTGGAAGACTTCCCTTTGAAATCAGGCACTAGACAACGATGCTGTCTCTCACCACTCCTATTCAATATAGTATTGGAAGTTCTAGCCAGAGCAATCAGGCCAGAAAAATAAATAAAGATTATTCAATTAGGCAAGGAGGAAGTCAAACTGTCTCTATTTGCAGATGACATGATTGTATATTAGGAAGACCCTATTGTCTCAGCCCAAAATTCTCTCAAACTGATAAGCAACTTCAACAAAGTCTCAGGATACAAAAGTCAATGTGCAGAAATCACAAGCATTCCTATATACAAATAACGGACGAAGAGAGCCAAATTACGAGCAAACTCCCATTCACAATTGCTACAAAGAGAAGAAAATACCTAGTAATACAACTAACAAAGGATGTAAAGGACCTCTTCAGGGAGAATTACAAATCACTGCTCAACAAAATAAGAGAGGCCACGAACAGATGAAAAAAACATTCCATGCTCATAGTTAGGAAGAATCAATATCATGAAAATGGCCACACTGTCCAAAGTAATTTATAGATTCAATGCTATCCCCATCAAGCTACCAATGACCTTCTTCAACAAATCTGGAAAAAACAACTTTAAACTTCATATGGAATCACAAGAGAGCCCTCATAGCCAAGACAATCCTAAGCAAAAATAACGGAGCCAGAGGCCTCATACTGCCAGACTTCAAACTATACTACAAGGCTACTGTAATCAAAACAGCATGGTACTAGTACCAAAACAGAGACATAGACCAGCAGAACAGAACAGAGGCCTCAGAAGCGAAACCACACATCTACAACCATCTGATCTTCGACAAACCTCACAAAAATAAGCAATGGGTAAAGGACTCCATGTTTAATAAATGGTGTTGGGGAAACTGGCTAGCAATGTACAGAAAGCATAAACTGGACCCCTTGTTGTCACCTTACATTAAAATTAACTCCAGATGGATTAAAGATTTAAACATAAAACATAACACCATAAAAACACTAGAAGAAAACCTAGGAAAAACCATCCAGAACATAGGCATAGGCAAGGACTTCATGACTAAAACACCAAAAGCAACAGCAACAAAAGCCAAGATAGACAAATTGGATCTAATTAAAATTTAGAGCTTCTGTACCGAAAAAGAGACTTAGATCACAGTCTACCCACCAGATAAAGGGCTAATGTCCAGAATCTACAAAGAACTAAAGCAAATATGCAAGAAAAAAACAAACAATCCCATTCAAAAGTGTGTAAAATATATGAACAGACACTTTTCAAAAGAAGATATATATGAGGCCAACAAACATGAAAAAATGCTCATCATTACTGATCATTAGAGAAGTGTAAATCAAAACCACATTGAGACACCATCTCACACCAGTTAGAATGGTGATCATTAAAAAGCCTGGAGACAGCAGATGCTGGAGAGGATGTGGAGAAATAGGAACACTCCTACACTATTGGTGGGAGTGTAAATTAGTTCACCATTGTGGAAGACAATGTGGTGATTTCTCAAGGATCTAGAAATAGAAATTCCATTTGATCCAGCAATCCCATTACTGGGTATATACCCAAAGAACTACAAATCATTCTACTATAAAGACACATGGACACATATGTTCATTGCAGCCCTGTTTACAATAGCAAAGACCTGGAACCAACACAAATGCCCATCAACGATGGACTGGACAAAGAAAATGTGGCACATATACACCATGGAATAGTATGCAGCCATAAAAAATGATGAGTTTGTGTCCTTTGTAGAGACTTGGATGAATCTGGAAACCATCAGTCTCAGCAAATTGACACAAGAACAGAAAACCAAACACCACATATTCTCACTCGTAGGTGGGTGTTGAACAATGAGAACACATCGACTCAGGGAGAGGAGCATCACACACTGGGGGCAGTAGTGGGGGTAGGGAAGGGACAGTTGGGGGTGGGAAGGGTGGGGAGGAATAACATGGGGAGAAATGCTGGGTATGGTATGCACCTATGCAACAACCCTGCATGACCTGCACATGTAAGTCAGAACATAAAGTAAAAGAAAAAAAAGTTCTTCATTTTGCCTTTATTTTTAAGAGATATTTGTATAATATAGATGTAATTCTATTTTGATATTTTTTTAAATTTATTTTTCATTGTTTTCTGCCCTCTATTATTTCTGATAAGACATCTACAACCATTCAAAACCTATTTCCCTGTTTATAACATATTGTTTGTATTTGTCACATAGAAGCATTAGAATAAATATCTGTTTTTAGTTATTTGACTATGACAATGCCGTAATCACTTTTAAAATTATATTTAGTTTTGGTGAATTTCTTAAGACGGCAGGTAAATCTAAACTTACTGACCATCTTTGTCATTTCCATTCCATTATTAAGCACATTAAAAAGTTTTACTTCACAGCTTTTGCTTTTAGGTGTAAAATATTTAATTTAAAAGAAATACCCATTTAAATGTTGGCATTTCCCATATTTTTATGGATATAACATTTTTAATTTATTTATGTGAGTATATTTGCATATCTGTAAAAAGTGTTTATCATGTGTTTCCAGGATTGTATATTATTCTTCTATGTTAATATTATTTATATATATAAACACATATATTTCTATTTTGTATTATGTATATAATATTCTGTGTGCATATTTCTTAAATTTATTTTAATTATTTTCTGCCTTCTATTATTTCTGATAAGAAGTCTATAACCATTCAAAATTTATTTCTCTATTTATAACATATTATTTCTGTTTGGCACTTAGAAGTTTTAAAATGAACTGTTTTTCGTTATTTGACTATGAAAATGCCATAATCACTTTTAAAGTTCTACTCCGTACAGAGAGAGTAGTTTCTCCACTTAATCATCATTTTCTTTTCTGCAGTTTCAGTTACTTATTAACAGTGGTCCAGATACATTATAAGAACAGTACATTGTAATAGACATTTTGACAGAGAGGAAGCAAGAAAGAGACCACATTCTCACAACTTTTGTTACAGTATAATATTATAATTGTTCGGTATTATTATTGTGAATTCTGTACTGTGCCTAATTTACAAATTACGTATGTACAGGAAAAAATGTCATATACAGTAGTCCCCTTAGTATCCATGGGACATTGGTTTCAGGAGCCCCCATGAATATCGAAATCTGTGAATGCTCACATCCGTTATGTAAAATGGTGTAGTATTTGCATATCATCTTGTATAATGTGAATTATACAACTTGCATCATCTTGTATAATGTGAATTATATCTATATTAATTCTAATGCTTAATACAATATAAATAATATGTAAATAAACTTTACATTATATTGTTTGAAAATTTGTATTATTTTTATTGCTGTAATTCTATTTTTGTTTAACTTTATAAAAAATACCTTTGGTCTGTGGTTGGTTGAACCTGCGATGTGGAATCTTCTCAGAGGCTGAGACAACTATATATAATGCTTAGTACTATCCACAGTTTCAGGCATTCACTGGTAGTCTTGGAATGTATCCCCCATGGACAACAGGGGACTACTATATATTTTTATATTGCTGATCTTTTCATGGTTTCTTTCTTACTTAACTAAATGCTTTCTTTTCTCTCTCTATTCCTCCCTCCCTTTTTTCTTTACTTTTATTCTCCTGTCCTATCCCTGGGAAATATTTAATTTAAATAACAAATATCAATATTTAATTTATTAAATTAAAATACTATTGACATATTATGTATTATATTATTATATAGGATATGTTAATTAATGTAATATAAATAATATGTTTTTAAGCTTCAACATATTTTGTGCAACTAGTGTATTTAACAAACTAAGTTGGGTAAAATGCCCTCAAGAAAAAGCTTTTCTTTATTTATTTTTCAGCCACAGGACATTATTTTGGGAATATTTAATAGCATATGTATTCTATATCAACTGTTACCTAATGTTGTTTTCAAATTCACCCAGAATTATTGGTGTAGATTTTTTAAAATCTTTACTGCTGAGGACACAGTCTATAATTGATATTATTATCTTCTATCAATTTGAGGTAAAAAAAAAATCTCAGTTTCTTTCGACCATAGAACATTAAAACGTGTTTTTCAAAAACAAATGAAAAATAAATTATAATCTCACATATCACATAACAAAACTCAGGATCTTGAAAGGGAAGATAAGTTACCAGCTTCAAAATTATCTTGATTCAACATGATCAAAGGGTCCACTAGAGTAAAAAGAAAATATTTAAGAGTTAAAATGAGGGCTTCTTATTATTAATTTATTTAACCCAACTTAATAAATAGCCAGACATTGGCAATGCAGTAGTAAATTAAATATAAATATAAATATAAACATATATACCAAGATAGATATATTATCTTGATCTGTAATAATGATTATATATATATACACATACATATAATATCCACCCTCAAAGTGTCATCAATAAGGTGAAGATTTAAAGAGTTGAGCAAATTAACTAAGTAGCTACCTAGCCATCTATAGAAATATAACTGCTAGATGCTGAAAGTAGAGGAGAAAATTTGTTATTACATCATACAGAGAAGTAAAATATACTATCAGAGGCCATAGAGTATTTATTAAAATGAATTTAAGCTTATAATTTCACAACGAATGACATTTTGCCAAGTAAAAAGGAGGGATATTGTATAATTAGGGTACAGTGCATTTTTATATAATGTCCAAGTAGGCATTTTTCTCGTGCAAGATAGAAGTTTAGTGTAGTGGATCATGGTAGAATCTAGAGAGATGGTAACTGGAGTTCAGTGTCATCAATGGCTGTTGGTAACGCTAGAGAACTGAGCAAGAACCAGATCATGATGTCTCTGGCAGGCAATTGTTTGTGTTTTTGTAAAAAGCTTGAAATCCATAATAACACAATAGGCTAAAATTAAATTATATTCCAGAATAAACTTTCATATGCATATGAGTGTGTAGGATTGTAATGTGCACTGAAAAAGTACTTAGCCATACCATTCTGCTACACTTATTTTTTTCTCATTTTCTTTTTGGCTTTTCTTAAAGTTATTTTTTTATGCTAATACAGGGGAACTAATTGGATTTCTTTACAATTTGGGGAAAATGTGATGAACAATTTTAAAGATTTGTCCTTGGTTGCTTTCCCATATGACAGTATGAACTATATTTTTAACAATTTACATTTGCTTCTTCTTGAAGGTGAGGAAAGAGAGACCGGTTGGCTTTTCTAGCTGTCTGATTCACAATGATGATAGCTTAGATGAGGCTAATAGTATTGGCAACATGTCACAACATCTACCTCAATTTTAGCAGGAAAAACTAGCAGGGCTTGGTTTAAATGATAACAACAGGTTTCTGGCATAATGAAAAGCAGATATAACTTTCTTTCTTAAAAATCTACTCAAATCACCACTTGCTCCTGATGTTTTTCCTTTTTTTGTCCTGTTGACCTGCAATAGTTGTGTTTATTTATTGGGTACAGAGAGATATTGTGATATATTAATTCAATATTTAAAGATAGAATCAGGATAATTAGAATCTCTAAACTTAAAACATTTATTATTTGTGTGTGTGTGTGTGTGTTGGAAAAATATAAAATCTTCTATTTTAGCTTTTAAACATATATAATAAATTATGGTTAACTATATTCAACCTACAGCATTGTAGAACATTAGAACTTACTCCTCCTATCTAGCTGTAATTTTGAATTTGATTACTGACCTCTCTCTATCCTCCCCTCCCCACTACCTTTCTCAGCCTCCATAGACATAATTCTACTGTTTACTTTTGTGAGAGCATTTTTTTTTTTTAGTTTCACCTATGAGGTTGAACATGTGGTATTTATCTTTCTGTTCCTGACTTATTTTGTTTTCTGTAATTCTTGTTTTGCTTCAAGAAAAACCAACCTCCTTAGCAGGGTCTTCAAAACTCTACATTGAATAGGATTATCTCAACCTTGAGAAAATCTTCTTCACTAGCCTTTTTTTTTTTTTTTTTTTTAAGACCAAGTCTTGCTCTGGAGTGCAGTGGCATGATCTTGGCTCACTGCAACCTCTGCTTCCTGGGTTCAAGTGATTCTCCTGCCTCAGCCTCCTGAGTAGCTGGGACTATAGGAGCCCGCCACCACTTTCAGCTATTTTTTTGTATTTTTTAAATTAATTTATTTGTTTTTAGTAGAGACAGGCTTTCACCATACTGGTCTTGAACCCCTGATCTTGTGATGTGCCCATCTCAGCCTCCCAAAGTGCTGGGATTAGAGGTGTGAGCCACAGTGCCCGGCCCTCACCAGCCATCTTCTAGCTCCGCTAAAATGCTCTTTATGTCTTGACACTACCAAATTTATTTCCTTTCTGGGTCCTTTGTTCCTTTTATGTTTTTGACTAGAAATTTCTTTCCCCATATCTCTGCTTATCTGGCTTTGGATGATGTAATGTAAAGGCTAGAGCATGGACATGGCCTGAGACCATTCTTGTACCTCATAAATTTGACACCTAGAGATAGGGTCATTTGTAACACTCCCTCTTCTACTTCACATTTTTTTCCAGTAAATAATCATGAAATGAAAAGAGTATAATAGTCGCCATTAAAAAATGCAGAAAATGAGCACTATCTTTATTGAACTCCCTATCTATGATCAAGTAAGAAAATAAATTAGAAATTAAATAAAGAATAAAATAATGATTTACCTATAATGAAGGAAAAATGAGAAATTGATAAATATACATTTTACTTACAGTGACACATTTCACAAAATAAGGAGAAATAATATGAAGAAATGTTTATTCTAAAAGAATAAACTGCAAAACTTACAGAATGATTTCCATATATATTGACAGCTCTAGAGTAAAACAAATTCTGTTTCTTCATCTTTGTGAACACTGAGCTATTATTGTTTCTTTTAAAATCACTATTTACCCACACTAAATTACTGGACTACATGGCTTAAGAACAGGAACCACAACAAATTGATATAAACTGAAAGAATTTCAAACTGTTACAAACTTACACTCACAACAAAGACCTTTAGCTGAAACTGAGGCTTTTGGAGGCAGAGATTTATAACTGGGAGTTCTTCAGATCAATTTTCATGTATATTTTAATAATTATTAAAAGAGAATTAAAAATGTGTTAATGTAATTTCCATGTGCAAAATATTACTAAAATCAACATAATGTGCAATTGCTTAACTTAGAACATCAAAAGTTACTGTGCAGTAAATAGTATTCTATCATTGTCATGAGTATTGTTTAGAGTTACCAATAATGCTAAAAAAAAAATCAGACCAGCTTTATGTGATTATATTTTTTTTTTCAAAATTTCTACAAACAGGATTTGTTTCTGGGATCCTAGGTTGGTGAAGCATATGCAAATCAATAAATGTTAGTCACATTAACAGAATGAAAAACATTCATCTCAATAGATGCAGAAAATACTTCAGTAAAACTCAACACCCTTCTTAATAAAAGCCCTCAATAAACTGAGCATTAATGACCATACCTCAATATAAAAACTACCTATGACACACCCACAACCAACATCATACTGAATGGGCTAAAGGTGGAAGCATTCCCCTTAAGAACAGGAACAGGACAAGGAGGCCCACTCTCACCACTCCTATTCAACATAGTACTGGAAATCCTAGCCAGAACAGTCAGGAAAGAGAAAGAAATACATGGTGTCCAAATAGAAAAAAAGAAGTAAAATTAAGCTTTGCTGCTTAGAAACTTCTTCCATCAGAAACCCCAAGTCACTTATCTCAAGTTCAAAGTTCCACAAATCTCTAAGGCAGGGACAAAATGCCACCAGTCCCTTTGCTGAAACATAACAAGAGTTGACTTTGTTGCAGTTCCCAACAAGTTCTTCATCTTCATCTGAGACCCCCTTGGCCTGGATTTAGTTGTCCATATCATTATCAGCTTTTTGGTCAAAGCAATTCAACAAGCCTCTATGGAGTTCCAAATTTTCCCACATTTTCTTTATTCTTCTGAGCCCTACAAACTGTCCCAAACTCTGTCTGTTACCCAGTTCCAAAGTTCCTTCCACATTTTCAAGTATCTTTTCAGCTGCACCACACTCTATAGGTAACAATTTACTGTATTAGTCCATTTTCATGATACTAATAAAGACATACCCAAAACTAGATAAGTTACAAAAAAAAAAAAAAAAGAGTGTTGTTAGATATGCAGTATGCAGTTCCACGTGGCTGGGGAAGTCTCACAATCATGGCAGAAGGTGACAGGCAAGGAGAATAAAGTCACATCTTACATGGATGGTGGCAGGCAGAGAGAGAATTTGTGCTGGGGAACTCCTGCTTACAGAACCATCAGATCTCATGAGACTTACTCACTATCACAACGGCAGCATGGGAAAGACCTGCCTTCATGACTCTATTACTTCCCACCAGGTCCCTCCCCACAACATGTGGGAATTCAGGATGAGATTTGGGTGGGGACAGAGCCAAACTATATCATTCTTTTTGCTGGGTAAAAGATTTTGAATTTAATCAGTCCCAATTTTCTATTTTTTAGTTTCCTATTATTTGAATCCTTAACCATAAGATTTTTCCCTAGAGCAATGTGCTGAAGAATGGCCTTTATATTCTTTTCTAGTAGTTTTATCATTTTGGGTCTAATGTTTATCTCTAAATAAAAATTATTTCATTACATCATTATATGTCATTATGATATATTAATTATTTTATATTTATTTTATCTTGTTCTTTTCAGCTCATGCATAGACAAACTTTCCTCAGTAGTCCTTAGCTCTTCCTTTTACTCTCTAAAATAATGCTTGACAAAGAGTTAAAAGTCAATAAATGTTTCTGGAATCAGTATTTACATATATAATTATATATGTGCATGTACTATATATTCTTGATAGATCTTCAAAATATTAATGGAAAAATGTATGTTATATTTAAAAATCTATCCATGAGTTTTAACTTTTTTGACACTAAATTATACTCTTACTAATTTGTTATGTTTCAACAGGATCTAGTTCCAGGAACTAAAATGGAAAAGGCATCAGTTTATAAAAGGCCCTTATTAGAGCAACATTAATTGTACTAAATTGAAGCAACAACAAACATCAAACTTATTGTGAAGATTGGGAGGAAGAAGAGTGAATCATTGATGCTTTGCACAAAGCTTAGAGGGAAAATACTCAAAAGAAATCAGCAGTTTAAAAATAAATAAGTCATTTTAAGAAAGGATGCTGAGGATGAATCCAACAGTGGCAAATAATTTATATCACTTTTTGAGGAAAAGCTTAATATTGTTTATGACCTAATTGAAAAGGAATAGTGATTAGTAACAGAAACAATAGCCAACATTATAGTGATCTCAACTGGTCCAGCCTATACAATTCTGACCAGAAAATTAAAGTTGAAAAACTTGCTATTCATTGGGTGCCCTAACTGTTGTGCCCACATCAGTTTCAGAAAAAAAGCAAAGTTTTCAATGAAAGCTTTAAACAAGTGAGATTGAGATTCTGAAGCAATTTGTCAAAGAAGTTCAAGGGGTGATGAAAACATGGCTTTACCAGCATGATTCTGAAGAGAAAGCACATTCAAAGCAATGGCTACCAAGAGATGCAAGCAGTCCAGTCAAACCAAACGTGGATTGTTCAAAAGGATAGCTCATGCCAACAGTTTTTTGGGACACTCAAAGCATTTTGTTTGTTGACTTGCTGAGCTCCAAAGAATAAGCAGAATTATGTGCTTATTATGAAAGTGTTTTGAGAATGTTAACAAACAATTTAGCAGAAAAACAACCAGGAAAGTTTTACTAGAGTCTTACCACCACGACAGTGTTTTACTCATTCCTCTCATCAAACAAGAGCAGTTATTTTAGAGTTTTGATGGCAAATCATTAGGCATCTACCTTCCAGTCATGACTTGCCTCCTTCTGACATTTTTTTGTTTCTCGATCTTAAAAACTTCTATGAAGACCACCCATTTTCCTTCAGTTAATAGTGTAAAAAAACTGTATTTACATGTTTAAATTCCTGGGACATTCAGGTCTTATGGCAAGGACTAAAGAGCTGGTATCACTTACTAAAGTATCTTGAACTTGAAGGAATTTATTTGAAAAATAACATATATATATATTAATTCCATTTTCCAAAGACTCTTAAAAGTCCCATCATATGTGTATCTGTCTGTGTAGCAGGAAAATGACATAATTATGCAAGTATTTGAGGCAATAGTGATCCCATTTATTGCTGCGGGAGACATCTAAAAGCGATCCAGTTTTAGGGACGAATAGGAGTCTCATTTTAGACGTAGCTTGTTAAATATTATAAAGGATAATATAAGAAATATAATACAAATATTATAAAGGACAGGATTAATGTCGTATCAGAGATGTAGAGGTAAACTAGGCATAAGTGGTGCCACATTAAAGAGAAAATAATTATGAGGAAATGGGATACAATTGTGTATCACATTGAAGAGAATTCTCATTAAATGTTCCATTTGAGTTAGCAACATAGTAATTTTAGCAAAAACAGTGATGACATTGTTTGGCTCTGTGCCCCCAGCCAAATCTCATCATGAATTATAATCTTCAGGTGATTGGATTATGGGGCCAGTTTCCCCTATGCTGTTCTTGTGATAGTGAGAGAATTCTCACAAGATCTGATGTGATGGTCTTAAAAGTGTGGCAGTTCCCCTTTGCTCATGCTCTCTCTCTCTGCTGCCACCTTGTGGAGCAGGTGTCTGCTTCCATTCACCTTCTGCCATGATTGTAAGTCTCCTGAGGCTTCCTCAGCTCTGTGGGACTGTGAATCAATTAAACCTCTTTTTTAAATAAATTACCCAGTTTCTGTGTGAAAATGGAATAATACAAGTGATGATGAAGTTTTAAGTGTATAAGCCAGCTGAGAAAATGTAAAAGAATAATTGATAGGTTAAGTTATAGCAGCTATTTTTTTTTTTTTTTTTTGAGATGGAGTTTCGCTCTTGTTACCCAGGCTGGAGTGCAATGGCGCGATCTCGGCTCACCGCAACCTCCGCCTCCTGGGTTCAGGCAATTCTCCTGCCTCAGCCTCCTGAGTAGCTGGGATTACAGGCACGTGCCACCATGCCCAGCTAATTTTTTGTATTTTTAGTAGAGACGGGGTTTCACCAAGTTGACCAGGATGGTCTCGATCTCTTGACCTCGTGATCCACCCGCCTCGGCCTCCCAAAGTGCTGGGATTACAGGCTTGAGCCACCGTGCCCGGCCCTATAGCAGCTATTTTTAAAAAACATTTTCTAGAATAGTAAAAGAGAGTCATTCACAAAGATTATAGCTGGGAAGGATCTTTAAAATGATTTTTGTTTTGTGTTTTATTATTTTTATTATTTGGATATATTTTGTTTTTAATTGACATATAATAATTGTACATATTTATGGGGTACTGTGTGATGTTTCCATACATATATACAATAGATAATGACCATATCAGGGTAATTAGCATATATATCACCATAAACATTTATAATTTATGATGAGAACATTCAAAACATCTCATCTAGTGATTTTGAAATATACAATACATTATTGTTCACCATATTTACTCAATTGTAAACATCAAAACTTATTCCATCTAACTTTGACACAATTAATCAACTAGCCCCTCCATTGCTCTTCAGCCCTGATAACTACTACTCTACTCTCTACTTCTATAATAACCTTCTATAATAACTTCTATAATAGCAAAAGGTCAATTTTTAATGTTCCACCTATCAGTGAGATCATGAGAAATTTGTTCTTCTGTGCTTTTCTTATTTCATGTAATATAGTATCCCTACCTCATCACAAATGGCAAGATTTCATTCTTTTTATGGATGAACAGCATTTAATTGTGTGTATATATTACACATTTTAAATTTATTCATTTATTCATAGGTACTTTTGTTGACTCCATATTTTAGCTATTGTGAAAGGTGTTGAAATAAACATGGGAGTATTGATATCTCCTTGACATATTCATTTCTTCTTTTTGGATGTATACCCTGTAGGGAACTTGCTTGATCATATGGTAGTCTATTTTTGATTTTTGAGGAACTCTGTATTGTTGCTCATAATGGCTATATTAATTAAATTCCCACCAACAAAGTGTAAGAGTTCTCCTATCTCTATATACTTACCAGCTTTTTAAAATTTTTTGTCTTTTTGATAATATTTATTTTAACAGAGATGAGTTAATATCTCATTGTGATTTTGATTTGCATTTTCCTGTTGATTAGTGATGCTGAATATACTGCATATTTTCATATACCTGTTGGCCGTTTGTATGTTTTCCTTGATAAATGTCTGTTCAGTTTTTTTGCCCATTATTTAATCAAATTATTCAATTTAAAAATTATATTATTGAGTTGTTTGAGTTCCTTATATATTCTGGGTATTAACACTTGGGCAGAAGTGTAGGTTCAATTGTGCAAATTGTCTCGACACTGTTGTTAGTTTCCTTTGTCATGTAGAAATTTTTTAGTCATACGTAATTCTATTTGTCTATTTTTGCTTTTGTTGCCTGTTTGAGCTGTTATTCAAAAAATCATTGCCCAGGCCAATGCCATGAGCATTTCCACCGTGTTTTCTTCTGAGTAATTTCATAGTATGGGATCTTACATTTAATTATTTAATTCATTTTGAGTTGACTTTTGTAAACAATGAGAAAAGCCTAGTTTTATGGTTCTGAATGTATTGACTTTCCCCAGAATCATTAAATAAACTGTAATCTTCCAAGTATGTGTTCTTAATGCCTTTGTCAAAAATCAGAGTTGAAAATAAATCTGTAAATTTACTGTCCTTCCTTCCTTTTTATAGACTATATTTATGATTAGTGGTATATTTGGATTCCTTGCATTTTATTTTTAGTCTATCTATGACAGGTCCTTGTTTTGTAGTTATGATGAAGCTGACAGAAATGTTCTATACTTATAAGAATAACAATTTATTTTAAACTGATAAATTAACCTTGGTTGCCAAAATGTTTTAAAACAAATAAGACCGTACACTTTAACTTTATTTCTCCTCCACATTTTGAATTTTTGAAGTCATTTTTTTACAGTGCCTGTCTCTTTTTTTTTTCTTTTTTAAAAATATGTATATATTTAATTGCATTTTAGGTTCTGGGGTACACGTAAAGAACATGCAGGATTGTTGCATAGGTACATGCATGGCAATGTGGTTTGCTGCCTCCATCCCCATCACCTATATCTGGCATTTCTCTTTGTATTATCCCTCCCCAACTCCCTACCCTCCACTCCCTTCCCTTGTCCCCCACCACAGACCTCAGTGTGCAATACTCCCCTCACTGTGTCCATGTGTTCTCATTGTTCAACACCCACTTATGAGTGAGAATATACATTGTTTTCCGTTCTTGTGTCAGTTTGCTGGGAATGATGGTTTCCAGGTTCATCGATGTCCCTACAAAGGACATAAACTCATCATTTTTTATGGCTGCATAGCATTCCATGGTGTATATGTGCCACATTTTCCCTGTCCAGTCTATCATCGATGGGTATTTGGTTTGGTTCCAAGTCTTTGCTGTTGTAAACAGTGCTGCAATGAACATTCATGTGCATGTGTCCTTATAATAGAACCATTTATAATCCTCTGGATATATACCCAGTAATTGAATGGCTGAATCAAATGGAATTTCTATTTCTAGGTCCTTGAGGAATCGCCACACTGTCTTCCACAATGGTTGAAATAGTTTACACTCCCACCAACAGTGTAAAAGTGTTCCTATTTCTCCACATCCTCTCCAGCATCTGTTGTCTCCAGATTTTTTAATGATCACCATTCTAACTGTTGTGAGATGGTATCTCAATGTAGTTTTGATTTGCATTTCTCAGTGATGACGAGCATTTCTTCATATGTTTGTTGGCCTCATACATGTCTTCTTTTGAAAAGTGTCTGTTCATATCCTTTGTCCACTTTTGAATTGGTTTATTTTTCTTAACAAATTATTGTAGTTATTATTTTAAACAGTTTTATCTTCTAGTCTTCATATCTAAGACATATTGCTCTTCACACCACAATTATAATATTGGAATTAAAATTATATTAATAATATTTTGTTTTGGTTTTAAAGCCTGCTTTGGCATTTCTATTTGGACAGATTTTATACTAATTAATTTCTTCAGCTTTTATTTGTCTAAGAAAATTGTTGTCTCTCTTTCATTTCTGAAGGATAGCTTTGCTAGGTAGAGTATTCTTGCTAAGAAATATTAACACTGAATATATTTTTTCCCTTCCTACTGGCCTGCAAGGTTTCTGCTGCGACGTCTGATACTAGGTATGTTGGAGCTTCCTTAGATTGTATATCCTTCTTTTCTCTGCTGCTTTCAAATCCTCTCTCTCTTTTACTTTTACAGGTTTGATTATTATATGTCTCAGGGCATTAATATTTGTGTTGAATTTGATTGGTGACAGCTGACCATTCTCTATATAAAAATATAAAATTGGCTATTTATATTTTTCTCTAGGTTTGGAAACTTCTCTTATTATTTCTTTGAATAAGCTTTATACACTTTTGTCTTTCGTGATTCCCCCTTGAAGCTCAATAATCCAAATCTTGCCCTTATGTTGTTGTCTCATAAATCTTCTATTCTTTCTTCATTCTTTTTATTATTTATTTTCTTTTTTATCTCAACTGTATATTTTAAAATAGCTTTTCTTCAGGCCCATTGTTTCTTTATCCTGTTTTATCAATTCTGTTGTTGATACTCTCTATGGAACTTTTAATTTTTTTATTGTATTTTTTGTATCTGGAACATCTGGATTTTATTATTTCCAGAAATAATAAAATCTCTGTCAAAATTATCTCATAAATTATTAAATGGTTTTCTTGTGTTTTCTTGAAGCTTGTAGAGCTTTCTCAAAGTAACTATTTTGAATTCTTTATCTGAAAGATCATAAATATTCATCACTTTAAAGTGGGTATCTAACACATAATTTTGTTCATTTGATGAGGCCATATTTCCCTGAATATTCTTGATGCTTGTGGATGTGCAACAATGTCTGTGCTTTGAGATATTAGGTATTTATTCATGGCTTTGTGATCTACCTTTGTTTGTGTTCATCTTCCTCCGGTGTCTTCCAGATATTCTAAGCAGACTGACTCTTGTGTTTCCTAAGCCTGCGACTACCACAACTGTCATAGCACTAGACTAAACCTAAACCCAGGTCTTCCAAAAGTCTCTCAATGGTTCTGAGGTTGGTGCAGCCCTCTGGCCTGTACAGACCTTCGGGAGACTCAAGAAGTTTGCCTAGGCTGTGTGGGAAATCTGGCCAGGAATTCAAGCCTGAAAGCTTGTGTTGGTGTACCAGATAAACATATGTCACAACAGATTCCTACAAAGGCTGAATAAGTCCTCAACTGCAACAACATGGGCTGGAACTGAGACTGGGTACCCTCAGGATCAGCTGTGAGCTGAAGGTTGGTGAACATGTCACAGAGGCTAAGAATTCTGGATTGTTAGATATGGTGTGTCTTTCTCTGGGTTCCTGTGTGAACAGTTCTGAGCTGAGACTTCAGCTGAGGAAGACTGGAGCCAATTGACACAGTAACTTTCATGTTTACTGCTGAGACTGACATCAGCAGGCATATGAGCCTATTCACTGAGGCATTAATGGGCACAGTTCCTCCTCAACCCCTTGGTAGATGATTAGGGTTGCAAATTCTAGACCAAGTGGGGCTATCGATAAGCCCCTTGAGAATTAAGTTGTTTCTGGGCTTGTATCTGGGAGCAGGTTCAGCAAATCAGCAACACAGGTCCTAGTGCACATTCTTAAAAAGACACTCCAAGGTCTTGGGCTCCATCAGAGCTTTACAGCCTCCTACATGAATTCCAAGGCTCCCAAAGAGAGACTTTTGTCTGTGAGTGATTGTGGAATTCTTGTTGTCGTGGGGGTTTATAAGCAGATCATCATCTATTCCACCATCTTCCTGATGTGACTGCTGTGATATTGTTTTTAATAAGCGAGAGCCACATTGTCAACAAGGTAGGTGCTGTTTCACATGTGCATATTGAGCTGTAGACAATGAGACGTGCTATAAGTGTAAAATGTACCCCAGATTTTGAAGACTTAGTAAGAAGAAAAAATGTAAATAGCTGCTTAAGAATTGTTTACATATAGTATGTGTCAAGATTATATTTTTTATATGTTGAGTTAAAATATATTCTTCAAATTAGCATCACATGTTCCTTTTTAGCTTTAATGTAATTACACCTGTGACTTGCCTGTGAAGCTTGTATTATGTTTGTATTGAACATAGCTTATCTAGGATATATTTGGGTGCTCATGGGAATGAGAGAGAGAGAGAGAGAGAGAGAGAGAGAAGAAAAAGTAATAGAATCTCTCAAAATCTCAAGACAAAGAGATGAAAAACAGTAAACAAAGTTGATTGAGTTTAAACTTTGGGAACAAGTACAGAATATGGAGAGTCAGGCAAGATTCTTGAATTATTCAAGAAAAGTTTAAAGTTCAGTTGTGCTTTCTATATCTAATATACATGCCAGAATTTCAATTAATTGCTAGTTTGAATCATGGCAGCAAGCTACAGTAGACATATCTTAGGGTCCCTCATGCTTCCCGTACTCCCCTGCTCACACCTTTTATAATCACTCCCGTTGAGTGGAGGTGGGTCTGTAATTTGCTTCTAGCTAAGAGAAGATGACAAAGGTGATGAGGTTTGCAGATGTAATTAAATTCCCCAATAAGTTTATTTAAAGTTAATAGCAGTGTAGATTGTTTTGTGATAGACTGACTTAATCAGGAGAAAGCTTTGAAAAGAGGGATGAGGAACCTGCCTGAGGTGAAATAATTGACCTTGCTGTCTTGATTGTAAGCAGTCTAACCAAAGATGTCCAAATGCCAAAGAATTGCAGGTGGCCTCTGGGAAATTTAAGCAGTCTTTAAAACTTGAAGGTGGTCCCCAGCAGAGGGCCAGCCCAAAGCCTTCAGGCAAATATTCACAAGGAAATGACTCCTGCCAACCTGAATGATGTTGGAAGTTACCTCTCTAGCTGAGCCCTGTATGGTAACAGTGTCTGCCTGACTGCAGCCTTCTGAGACCCTAAGCAGTGATGCCACGTCCAGGGGAATTGTGAGCAGATAAAAACAGACTCCTGAGCCAGGGGAATTGTGAGCAGATAAAAACAAATGCAGGTTGTTTTTATCCTCCTATTTGTAGTTTTCTATAATGCAGCAATGGAAAAATAATACACAGACCAGACATGGTGGCTCATGCTTGTAATCACACCACTTTGGGAGGCTAAGGTGGGTGGATCACGAGGTCAGGTATTCAAGACCAGCCTGGCCAAGGTGGTGAAACCCCGTCTCTACTAAAAATACAAAAATTAGCCAGACGTGGTGGTGGGCACCTGTAATCCCAGCTATTTGGGAGGCTGAGGCAGAGAATTGCTTGAACCTGGGAGGCGGAGGTTGCAGTGAGCCAAGATCA
>NW_016107359.1:7552000-7587886 GCF_001604975.1 Cebus imitator
AAAAAAAAAAAAAAAAAAAAAAAAAAAGAAGAGAAAAAAAAGAAAATAATACATAGCCATTTCTGCTTTCATGATTTGGGTGTGGCATTTCAGAGTTCTGGACGTCTGAAGAGCTGAGTTATAGTCTAAGATGGAGTTTAAATCTCTTAATTTTCTGACTTATCTGTTGTAGATTACTCTGCTCTTCTGCAGAGCATATGCAAACATTTTAGTGTCAATTAAATATTAATGATTATTTCTAACTTCAAAATTGTATTATTGTTCAATTATTACATAGAAAATAATTTTCAACAGTCATTTTCTACAACTTTAGGAGCCACGTTAAAACTCAGCACTTATCACTTTTTAAAAAATTCAAATAGGCCGGGCGCAGCGGCTCACGCCTGTAATCCCAGCACTTTGGGAGGCTAAGGCAGGTGGATCACGAGGTCAAGAGATTGAAACCACCCTGGCCAACACAGTGAAACCCCATCTCTACTAAAAATACAAAAAAATTAGCCGGGCGTGGCGGCACACACCTGTGGTCCCAGCTACTCGGGAGGCTGAGGTGGAAGAATCATTTGAACCCAGGAGGTGGAGGTTGCAGTGAGCCAAGATTGCGCCACTGCACTCCAGCCTGGTGACAAAGCAAGACTCCATCTCAAAAAAACAAAAAAAGAAAAAATTCAAATCATCTACAGACTTTGACAACAGACTTATAATATACTAGATAATGTGCACTAAAAAAACCCCAATAAATATGTAATCAGTAGGATAAAGCTGTCATAAAAAATCTTCATTCAATTACAATATGGCAATTTACTAGCTATGACTTCTAAAGATATTTTTGGGAAAATAAATCTATTGATATTTTATATCAGCTTTATATTTTAAAAATATTTAAAAAGCACTTGAGTTTTCTTTCAAGTGAACAGTACCCATGAGAATGGAATCCTGATAACAGGCACATGATAAATACATTTGACACAAAGTTAAACTATTTTATACTGTTCGAAAATCCCATATCATGTGGTAAGGACAACAATTTCTCAGTCGGAGAAGTCAAATCTGATCATGAAAACGGACGACTGCTTTTTTCCCTTCTTATATTTATGTCAAATTATGGAAGGGCTTAAATTTAAAGAGAAAAATCAACAGGAAGATCTTAGAGTAAAACATGCACACACATCATAAAACTGGCAGATTTTGAAAATGGGTGATGATGTATAATAAACTACTGAAAGTAAATATCTAGTAGGGTGTTCTGGAGGCCTATACTATATTTATTTCTGTCAGTTAATATTTCTATTGATGATCCAGAAAAATGAGTAAAAGCAGCCCACTAACTATATTTTCACGTGAAATTAGATTGAAGGACTATGTGAAGGGAAAAGGGAAACAATATAAAACAAATAGACTGTGACAGGATCACAGCAAGCCCCTCTATTTGTTGACAGTGTAAAACTTCAATCTAAGAGGCCTCCACACATATCAGAGTGAAGATGAATGCCAATGGGGTCAGCGATGATTTCATTATTTAGAACTGAAATGAGGAAAGGCATGTGCAAAAAAAATATTGGAATGTGTCAAAAAATGATTCATTATTGCACAAAAATGGTAACAACACAAATCTATTCAGGAGGAAATAGAAAATACATCAGTATTTTTTAAACTTGAAAATGAACTGTGAAATTTGAGACATTTGATTTGCAAAAATTAAATGGCCTAATGTATGAAACTGTATGGGTGGGAAAAGGAATCAGGAGGCCTGAATCAGTCACAACATTCTTCCTTATGTAAGATGTTATATATAAACTGGAACTATAACATTATTTTTTATTTTAAATGAAAAACCATTTTTATATAATGTACAGCACATTTGACATGAAGTAAGATTCCTCTAGAAATATTCTTGTGTTTGTTCCTATACTTGAAAGCTTGTATTGTACTTTTTTTTTTCTTGAAAAGTAACATTCATAATATACAATTTGCCCTATTTTTCACAGGTTCATATAAAATAAAACCATATAACAGGTTCTGACCCCTTCCTTACAATATTTCTTCATCCATCTCACTTTGCATTCTTCTCTGAAATAGTAGCTTTTTTGATTCTTGTCACCCAGGCTGGAGTGCAGTGGTGCAACTCAGCTCACTACAACCTCCGCCTCCCAGGTTCAAGCAATTCTTCTTACTCAGCCTCCTGAGTAGCAGGGATTACAGGTGCCTGCCACCACACCCAGCTAATTTTTGTACTTTTAGTAGAGAAGGGATTTCGCCACATTGGCCAGGCTGGTCTCAAACTTCTGACCTCCGGTGATCCACCCTTATTGACCTTCCAAAGTTCTGGAATCACAGGCATAAGCCACTGCACCCAGTCTTTCTAAATTTTTAAACCAGTTAATAGGAATAAATTCCATTAGGTTCTGGGGAAGATACTGAAAAAAAACAAAACAAAAAAAAAAAAAGGTAGTTTTATGGCCAGTATAGAAAATGAAACTGTATGTGTTGATTTGAGTCCCAAGACACAAAATTCAGCTAAAGTTATTTATATATTAGGAGATAAACCCTCTTAATGATCATTGACCTGAGATTCCATATATGTCCAGAGGCATAAGTTCTCAATTATGTGGAAAATACTTCTATTTCTTTAGGTGAAGATTGTGTCTTTCAGTAACTAAGCTAAGCTGTACATGAAGAAACTGTAATTGGCAAATGGAAAAAGACATGCAGATTGAGTCATACAGTAGAGGTAATTTTGTTAACAAATAAAACGTCTTCAAGTGCTTTGTCTTTATAGAGTTCTTTTTCTACTCTAATTATGTAACACATATTAAATGAGACAACATGCTTGAAAAAATTTAACTCGGTATTATTTCAACTAAGAAGTCACTAGATGTTTGTTGAAAGCATAAGTCGTATTTCAGATGATTGCTCAGTTACCTCAGAGAATAAAAACAGATTACAGTTGTGAAAACATTGATATAGGAAAGATGGGAGACAATAGCATTTGCTATTGCTGCTAATGAACAAAAGCAGTAATAAATATAATTTTACCACTTTTGGTCACATGCAAAAGCATTGTTATATCTGATCCATGGCTCATTCCTGTGAGCCTTTCTAAAGAATCTCTTCTGACATAGCTGGAGGTGTGGCTCTGAGATGCCATTTCAAAAGGGTAAATGAAGTGACAAGAGTATGTCCGGTGGTAATGAATATGCAGTTTATCTGTGTCTGCCCACACATACTTTTCTTCTATCAATCAAAGGAAAGTTGAGTCGTCACGTTTTACAGCTGATTGATCTGATAAATCAAAAGCTTGGAGAAAGTAAGAGCAGTTTTTCTCAATCACCAATGGCCCAAGATTTTTGATGATTTTTGGGGAGAAGCGCAATTTAAAAGTCAACATGAAAGCATTTTTGGATGGTTATCTTAATGACCTGTATAACACCTAGTAATTTATCATTCATCTATGCACTATATTGGATGCAAAATAAATTTACCCATTTCCCCAACTGAAATAACTTATTAATTATATACATAATATATAATTATAATATAATATATATTTATATATATATATGTGTATGTATACATATATTTTCAATTGGAGTCATGCTCTCACCCAGGCTAGAGTGCAATGGTGTGATCTTGGCTCACTGCAACCTCCTCCTCCCAGGTTCATGCGATTCCCCAGCCTCAGCCTACCAAGTAGCTGGGATTACAGGTGCACACCACCACACCCAGTTAATTTTTTTGTATTTTTATTACAGATGGGGTTTCACCATGTTAGCCAGACTGGTCTTGAACTTAACGATCTCATGCTCTGCCCACCTTGGCCTCCCAAAGTGCTGGGACTACAGGCATGAACTACTGCACCTGGCCTAATAATATTTTAAAATAATTAGAATTACCTAAAGAAGTTTGTAATCTGCAGGGTAGTACGTAGCTTTTAAAGGACATATGAACAAGATTACGATGTGCAGAAATACTTTACATAAATTGTTGTTATTGATCAACAGATTTTGATTTCTCTGTTGTAATAACACCTTGGTTTGTATGTTGCTCAGTTAGCTGAACTATTGTAATTTACCATGTATTGTGAATTCTTTGAAGGTTGATAAAATATAAGGAATGTTATCAGAGGTTCTTTATGAGAGGACCATGGGAGTAGCTGGGATGGTGGAATCACAGTGATATTATTAAAGCTTACTAAGATTAAATTGCTTTCGGAGTGTCAAGAGAGCATAGGTACTATTGTGCTGATATCCACACATTTTTTAAAGCAGAGGGCATTGTAGGGTCATTCCAAAAGCCAATGCTGCAACATATAATATGATTAAAATATTTCTTGCTTTTTCTACTTTGCGATAGTTATGGCAGGCAAGGTGATTGAAGAGAAAAAAAAGAAGTTTCAAAATTAAATGTCTGGATTGTAAATTCAAATTACAATTGTGTTTCTGGAAATCTTTTTTTCCCATTTATTTATTTTATTGCATTTTAGGTTTTGGGGTACATGTGAAGAACATGCAAGATTGTTGCATAGGTACACACGTGGCAGTGTTATTTGCTGCCTTCCTCCCCATCACCTACATCTGGCAACTCTCCCCCTGCTACCTCTCCCCAGCTCCCCACCACCCACCGTCCCTCCTCTATTTCCCCCCAAATGATCCCAGTGTTTTAAAAATGAATCTCTGTGATTTTAAATGTTCCCAAAATATGTTATTCTAATTTGTATGAAATTGCTTGATTCTATGCTTGTATAAGTTTGCTAAACAAGAAAATAGTTTGTATGTATTCGTACAATACATGCAAACTTAGAACACCTATAAAATAAACTTTTAAAAGTACGTCTGTTTTGTTTATATCATAAGACATTAGAGTATACCTTAATGTAACAAAATAAAATAGGAATAAATTATATATTCTTCATCATTTGATTTTTAAAAAATAATTATTTGCAACCTTGATTGACACAATTATCCCAACCCCTGCATTCAATTCTATATTTTCAATTCTCGCTAAGCTTTTTAACTTAGAAGGGCATATTAAATATGCCTTCAGTGTAAAGCCTTCATATGTCTTCAAGGCATTCTTTAAGTATTTTATCATTCTTTAAGGTACACAATTTCGATTCACACAGAGGAAAATGTTAAAGACAAATACTGTACTGCTAAAAACAAACACTGCTAAAGACATTTTCCTATGTATGAATCAAAATTGTGTGTCTTAAAGAATTATAAAATGCTTAAAAGTATGGCATTACCATTTCATCTTGATAATCAAATTTTACTTCTTAGTTTTAATTTTCCATTGATCTTAACAGGCAAAAGGTAACCAGCCTGAATTGATGTAACAATTTTTTTTTAACTTTGTGTTGTTTGCTTGATTTTTCTAGTTTTTTTCCCCCACCAAAATAAATCTCTTTTCACTATTATTCTGTCTTATATGGAAAAAGTCTTCACTGAGGAGTAATCCAACATACTACTACTAATCCTCTTTTCTTCTTGCACTGCTTTCATCATTATCAATCAGTTTGTAGAGATTTTTTTTTTTTTTTTGCTATTTGAAAAGGCTAATCTTATAAGAAAATCAATTTTTAAGGCTTTGAAATAAAATTGTCCAAGGAAGCATATAAGACTATGCCCATCACAGTTTAAAATACCTTCTAATTATGCTGAGAAATAGGCAAATACATTCTATTTGGAATGGCTTATTGAGATGATTCACAATACAATTGAATCTTAAAAAACAAATACTGTTCTAAAAATATGTTATTCCCTGTGACTTGCATCTTAGATGGTGTGATCTTTCCTCCTTCCTTTTGCTTTTTTTTCCCTCTACCATACCAGCACAGAGGCCACGTGATTTCTTTTCAGATACTCCTTTCTCCCACGTGTCTGCAAAATCATGTGCAACAAACTGAAGCTTTTGGTGTCAAATTCATGTGGTTTTGTGAAATTAACTTCTGGATTCCATTACTGTGATCAAAACTGGTGAATATAAACAAATCAGAAAGCAAAGTGAAGTTGTTTTATTTTATAGTCTTGTCACCATTTGTAATGAATGGAAATATATTTTCTTTTTCTTTACACATTTTAACTTCTGTAATAGATGCAATAGAATATATTTTGTTTATAATTCACTGTCTTACCTCTTTGTATGTGCTCATGCAAATTTATAATTTTCTGTGGAAAAATCCAACATACTAAAAAGACCCTTAGTTAGATAGAAAAGCAAATTTTACATTAGATACCCATTACACATTAGTTAGTTACTATTACAAAGAAGATTTCAAAACCTAAACTCTGCCAAATAACACAATTTTTCCTACAAAGAGAAGTCATACAATTTAATTAAAATTTTAATAGACTTCTAAATATTTATATAAAAGGCATTATGACATCACCATATCTATTACTTGAATAAAAGTTAACATTTGTGGAATAAGTACCATGTGCCAGGCACTATGCTAAGCACTTTTCCTACCTCATGTTTTCCATTCAAGACATTTCTAGGCCAGTGTTTTAATTATAGGTAGTGATGGGAAAACAGAGGTTCAAAAGGGTGAAGCTATCTGCACTGCAAACTAGATGGTTTCCAATTCTCAATATATTTTTTACTCAGTGCACTTTTGTAATAATTCAAGCATCATGTGATATAATCCTGAAAGCTGAGATAATTTTCAGTACATTTATGATAGACAACTTTTGAGTTGTAAGTAAATCTAAAAGTAGAAAACAAGTGAAACATTAAAAAAAATTTTTTACAAGCACTTAAATTATATTATTGAAAATTTAAAGGTAAAAACATTTAGACAATTTGAAATTATTCTTACTTTTTCTATAAGCCAAAGGGACTGCAGAGAACAAATCTGATTAACTGATGCTTACCACATAAACAAAGTGGGATTTAAAAAAAAAAATTAAATGGCCTAATATTTTGAAAAAGGCAGTCATAATAGGTTTCTGTGACCTTTCATAATTAATTGAGCACCATGATCTTTCAAAACATTAGCTTGTACTAACAGTGTCAAGTTGGTATACTATTTATCTCAGAAATGCAAATATTAGAAAATTCATCAAAGCAAGTTATTCATTAATTTATTATGTTAATAAAGATTAGTTGTTTCTATGAACAGGCATTTTGCCAATAAACTGATGAGAGTTTCTTTTTTAAACAATATATATTTTATTGCACTTTAGGTTTTGGGGTACATGTGCAGAACATGCAGGATTATTGCATAGATACATGCATGACAATGTGGTTTGCTGCCTCCATTCCCCCTTCACCCGTATCTGGCATTTCTCCCCATGTTATCCCTTTCCAACCTCAACCTCCCTACCTCCCGCTGTCTGTCCCCTACTCCCACCCAACAGACCCCAGTGTGTGATGCTCCCCTCCCTGTGTCCATGTGTTCTCATTGTTCAACACCTGCCTATGAGTGAGAACATGTGGTGTTTGATTTTCTGTTCTTGTGTTAATTTGCTGAGAATGATGGTTTCCAGACTCATCCATGTCCCTACATAGGACACAAACTTACCGTTTTTTATGGCTGCATAGCATTCCAAGGAAAATGTATACGTGTCACATTTTCCTTGTCCAGTCTATCATCAATGGGCATTTGGGTTGGTTTCAGGTCTTTGCTATTGTAAACAGTGCCACAATGAACATACATGTGCATGTATCTTTGTAACAGAATGATTTATAATCCTTTGATATATAACCAGTAATGGGATTACGGGGTCAAATGGAATTTAGACATGGGGTGTTGCCATGTTGCCCAGGCTGATTTCCATCTCTTGTTCTCAAACAATCCACCTGCCTCAGCTTCCCACAGTGTTGAGATTACAGACTTGAGCCACTAAATCTGCCTCTGTGATCTTTTAAAACAAAACTAAGGAGCAAAAGATGCTATATCGCAATTAATTAGGAAATATTATTTATTCTCTTTCAGTAAATATTCTCTTTCAATAAATATTTATTCTTTTTCAGTAAATATTCTCTTTCAATAAATATTTACTAATTAATATCTATATAGCATCTTTTGCTCCTTAGTTTGGTTTTAAAAGATAACAGGGCCAGGTTTGGTGGTTCATGCCTATAATCTCAACACAGTGGGAGGCTGAGGCAAGTGGGTTGTTTGAGAACAGGAGCTGGAAATCAGCCTGGGCAACACAGCAAGACCCCGTGTCTACAAAAAATACAAAAATTAGCCTGGTGTGGCAGTGCTCACCTGCTGTCCCAGCTACTTGGGAGGCTGAGGTGGGAGAATTGTCTGAGATTGGGAGATCAAGGCTGCAGTGAGCAGTGATTGCACCACTGCACTCCAGCCTGGGGAATGAAAGGAGAATATGTGTAAAGAAAAAACAATAAAACCTCACAGGAATCTTTACTTTTCAAATTTAATTTGTTTCAAGTTTTGTATGGCTACTATGTATACATGGCTCAAAACCTGAAACTGACCCAATATTTCCGTACACTGTTCTTTTTGATAAATGTAGAAATTGAACATTCTGGTCTTAAAGCTTGAAATGTATTTGTTTTATCTGAATTCCCTCCTCAGGACAGGACCTTCAGGCCTCTCAAAAAAAGTATCAAATAAATGCAACTTGTATCAAAGAACTGAAACTCACCAAATCACAGCACCAGATGCAGACCTCTCATTCATCATGATTGCTTCCTCACCCCTCCCTAGTTCTTATTTTCTCACATGGTTACATTTCTTCCCTGCTATATAAACCCCTAGTTTTAGTCAGGGAGATGGATTTGAGACTGATCTCCTATCTCCTTGGCTGCAGCACCCAATTAAAACCTTTTTTTTGGCAATACTTGTTGTATTAATGGTTGGCATTCTGGGTGGTGAGCAGCAGGACACAGACCTTGGAGGTGCAGTAACAAGGATTCAAGACAAAAAATGTCCTAGAAGGCATACAGTAACTCCATTTTCTTACCTTCCAGGTTCTCATCCACACCTAAGATATAACACCCACAGGAGGTTACTATAGGAATATTTATTTTTATTCTACATATTCTTTATGGCTATAAAATCAAATAGGTAGCAATTACTATATTCATTTTAACAAAAATAGTAGCCTGTTAAAAACATGTAGGTTTATTCATAAAAGTACAAAAAAGCATCCTCACTCTATTAACAGATGCATAGTATTCCATCATACAGATATGCTATAATTTTTAAAAATTATGCTGTGTAAATACAAATTTTAATTTTGTTATAAATCAGAGGTTGCCAACTTTTTCTTAGAGCATCACCCAATAAAGAGTTTAGGCTTTTGCACATATGATCCTTGAAACTGGTAAACTTGGCTGTATATGGCCATATGTAACAAAATGGAAATAGCTGTTTTTTAATAAATCATTGTTTACAGAAACAATGATTAGTCTACAGGCTGTAGTTTGCTGAGGGCAATTCAGTGCTACAATGTATGTACATTATCTCCTGCAATGGATAAGTATACCACTTTGCCAAAGCCATACTAAATGAATCTATTATATTGCTCTTAGATTTTGTTTTGTATGGGGGATTGAAAATACCTGCAGAAAGGGATTTTTGTTTCTTTTTTCCATATCCATTAATTCTCTTTAAACTTAAAATTCTTTATTTTCATTTTATTTTATTCACGATTGATTTTTGTTTTGTAATCCAAGTGTCCCTTATGGTGTTATAAACATTATTGCTCTTTGTTACATTTTCAACATCATTGTCTTTACTTTGTGTTTTTTTTTTTCCTTTACCTCTTTCATGTATTCTTTGATATCAAAATTTATTTCTCACTGTTACAAATTTTTATTAAATTCTTGTTTTCCTGTTTTGTTCTGGTTCACCTTCATATATATATATATATATATATATATATATATATTTGCTTGTTTAAGCTTTTGTATTTATTTATTTCCTGTTGTTTTGTTATGGTTTTGGAATTGAAGGTGAAGTAATTGGTAACATATCTTATTTCTTCTGCTACCTGATAACATGTTCTAATGGGCTTAATATGGTTTCCTAATTTCCTCATTTCATCGTTTCTTATTATCATCCAGGAGATTTTTGGTGTGTACATAATGAAAGCCCATTTTATTTTCCTCACAATAAAATTATTTTGGTGGAGGAAATATTATTCTTCCAGGTTAATTGTTTTTAACCTAAAGGCCATCTTTGTTTCTAAGATTTTCTTTGTCTTTTATATATGGCTACTTTTGGAGATTCTGTATACATTTCTGCCTACTTTGTGCCTCTAAGATAAACGAAGTCCAAGGTGACCTATGCTGCCAGATGTAACTCTACTTTCTGTAACTTGTCTTTTGAAAAATTAAAGAGGCCCACATTTTCGGGAAGGGTGTTTTGGTAAAATTTTCTGAGATTTGCCTATATTGATCCCTCTTAGCACTTTTTATCTTTTTATACTTCTTTTTTTAAATTTATTTTACTGCATTTTAGGTTTTGGGGTACATGTGAAGAACATGCAAGATTGTTTGTACACACGTGGCAGTGTGATTTGCTGCCTTCCTCCCTATCACCTATATCTGGCACTTTTTATCCTTCTTTACAGCTCCACTTGACCCAATAGCTGACTATGGAAGGCCTTACATGATATTAACATACACATTAAATTAACCTTGTAAATTCATTGCGAAATGAGTTTGAATAATTTGCTATTTTATTGCACAGACACACACACACACACACACACACACACACAGACGCACACCCGCATTTTCTCTCTCTTTCTTCCTCTGTCTGTCTCTCTCTCTCTCTCTCTAAGAAATAGGTTAAAAAGACCCCTTAAAGCTTCTTTTTTTAAAAGTTACCTATTTAAAATTCAAAAATAAATCTGAAAAATATAAACATGATTTTAATAGCTGTTTAAGATGTGTTCATAAATTTTCTTATGTGATACAGTACAAATCTTGCATAGTGTCAAAAAACAGAGTTCGTCACAAAATATCTACTAGTTTATGGGTTCTTATTTTTTTGATGAGATTCCATGTTCTTCTGATAATCTATTAAATAGTTTTTTTCCAAGGATTAAAAAAATAAGTTACAGCCTAAATGCGAATAAAATGTTGAAAAATATTTATCATGCAAAGATAAATTATATTAATAGTAATATGAAAAGTATAGTAATATGAAATAAGAAACCTTTTATAAGTAGTATAACCTTGAACGCTGGCACTTTGACTTGTAATTATTCTTCTAAGGTGACCCAATTGGACCAAACTTAATTAAGATCTGCACCCTCATAAAACAGACATTACCTTGATTACTATGCATGGAATGTCAGTACTCATCCTCCCACATGTTATTTGTAAGGGAACAATAACCAAGACATATTTATTCTAAAACTATAAAGAAGCATAAAGCTGGAAGACATTGTAAGGTCGTGGTATCTATCTTCTTTTTTATATGACAATTAAAACATCTTAAACCACCAAAGTTCTCTCTATAACAAAGTTAAAGCAGTTTTTTTCTTTTTAAGAAATGTTAAAACAAAACAACAGAACAAAATATGTGCAACTAGAAGTATTTTTATGGGTATGTGTTATACTTTGACTCCTTTGCCTATTGTCCTTAAAATGGTGTTTTGATCATCTTCTTTAATTCTTCTATATTTTCAGTGTCCTAAAATTCTACATACACCAGACGTACTAAAGTCATCATATTAAAAGTAAACAAATTTTATCTGAACAAAACATTTTACTATTTTTTCAGCTTGCTTTTGCCACCAATTTAGGATTAGAATTTTAACAAATATTTTAAAGTCAGCATGGAATATTTAAAATTTCAACTCTGGTCTTATTAGTTATTATTCACATAGTGATTTCAGTCTTAATGAAAAGATATTATACATTATAATAATGTGGGGTAATTATAATGTGAGGTAATTATTAAGATTTAAGAGCATTGTTGTTTCTGTATTGGAAATAAATGTAATTTGGAGGACATAAAATTTATTATTTTCCTATCTCATTCTTATATATTACCACCAAATTTTTTGTTAAAAAGCATTATTGTTGGCCAGGCACAGTGGCGTATGCCTGTAATCCCAGCACTTTGGGAGGCCAAGGAGGGCAGATCATTTGAAATCAGAAGTTCAAGACAAGCCTGGATAACATGGCAAAACCCCAAATCTATTAAAAATACACACACACACAAAAAAATAGCCAATCCTGGTGGCAGGTGCCTGTAGTCCCAGCTATTTAGGAGGCTGAGGCAGGAGAATCACTTGAACAGGGGAGATGGAGGCTGCAGTGAGCTGAGATCACTGCACTCTAGCCTGGGTGACAGAGCAAGACTCTGTCATATATATATATATATATATATATATATATGACATATATATATATATATATATATAATTTTTATATGATTGGGAACATAAAATAGAAAGATTTTAAATTAATATTTGAACTAAGACAGATTTATATGTTGACTCAAAGTTTTCTTTTTCTGTGGTGTCCTTGTCTGGCTTTGGTATCAGAATGTTTTTGCCCCCATAAAATGAGTTTGGAAGTGTGCTTTCCTTTTCAATATTTTTGGAAGAGTTAAGGTTGGCATCAATTATTATTTAAATGTTTGGTATAATTCACCAGTAAAGCCATCCAGGCCTAGGTTTTTCTTTGCTGGGAAATTTTTGATTAATGAGTCAGTCTCCATACTAGTTCTAGTTTGTTCCAACTTTCTATTTCTTCATGATTCAGTATTGATACAATATCTGTTTCTAGGTATATATATTTCTTCCAGGCCGTCCAATTTGTTGATGTATAATTGTTCATATTAAGACTTGATGATATATATTTTTTCTGTGCTATTTGGTGTAATATTTCTTCTTTTCTTTCTTTACCTTCTTTTTTTTTAAGTAAGTCTAGACAAAGATTCATCAGTTTTTTACTATTTCAAAAAAACAACTCTTGATTTTGTTCTTACTGTTAATTTCCTGTTCTTTATTTTATTACATCCACTTTAATCTTTCTTAATTATTTTCCCAGAGATATAAAGTTAGGCTGTTCATTTGTGATGTTTATTCTTTTTATAATGCAAACATTTATCACAACATACCTCCCTCTTACAATGGCTATGCTGTATCTCATGAGATCGAGTATGTTGTATTTTTATTTTATTTGTCTCAGATATTTTCTAATTTATTTTTTGTTTAATTCAGCTTTTATTTTAGGTTCAGTCGGTATGTGTGCAGATTTATTACATGGGTATATTTTATTGGACTGAGGTTTGAGGTACAAGTGACCTTGTCTCCCAGGTAGTGAGCATAGAACCCTGATACGGTTTGGACGTTTGTCTTTCTAACTCTCATGTTGAAATGTGATTCTCAGTGTTGAAGTCAGGTCTAGTGGGAAGTGATTAGATCATGGAAACAGATCCCTCATGAATGACTTAGCAGCATTCCCTTGGTGATAAATGAGTTCTCCTTCAGTGTTTCTGGGACCTTTCCCTCCTCTCTCTTGCTCTTGCTCTCAACATGTGGAATGTCGGCTCCCTCACTGTCTTCTGCCATGATTGCAACCTTCCTGAGGCCCTCACAAGAAGCAATACTGAAGCCACACTTGTACAGCCTTCAGACATATGAGCCATTTAAATGTCTATTCTTTATAAACTACGTAGCCACAGGTACTCTTTTAGAGTGACACAAATAGACTTCCACATACACAAAAGGTGTATGTGTTACAACGCTTGTTCCACTCTCTGCCCTCTTTGGAAGTTCCCAGTGTCTTATTCCCATCCATATGTAGTCAGTATTTAGCTTCCACTTGTAAGTAAGAACTTGCAGTGTTTGGTTTTCTGTTTGTGCAATAATTAACTTAAGATAATGGCCACCAAATACATCCATGTTGCTGAAAAAGATATAATTTCATTCTTTTTTAGAGCTTGGTAGTATTCCATCATGTATACGTATCACATTTTCTTTATCCAGTTCACTGTTAATGGACATCATAATTTATTCCATGTCTTTGCTGTCATTAATAGTACTGCAATGACATATGAGTGCATGTGTCTTTATGATGGAATTAATTATTTTCGTTTGAGTATATACCCAGTAATGGGATTGCTGGGTTGAATGGTAGTACTGTACTATTTTAAGAACTTTGAGAAATCTCAAACTGCTTTCTTTGTATAGTGCTGAACTAATTTATATTCCCACCAATGGAGTAAAAGTATTCCCTTTTCTCATAAACATCTATTATTTTTTGTCTTTTTAGTAACAGCGATTATGACAGGTATGAGATGGTATCTCATTGTGGTTTTTATCTACATTTCTCTTTCCATTTACCTCTATTCATTACTTTTATCCATTGTATGTTTAACATTACGTTATTGTATTTCCACGTTTTGAGTTTTCCCATTTTCCTTTGCAATCTATTTCTCATTTCACTCCATTGTGGTCATAAAAATTAATGGATATAATTTTAATCTCAAATCCATTGACTTGTTTTGTGACATGATATATGATCTACCATAACAAATAATTTGTGTGCACTAGAGAAGAGTGTGTATTCTCTGTTGTTGTATGTAAGGATCTGTATTTTCATTAGGTCTATTTGGGGAGTGTTGTTCAAATGCTCGGTTTTCTTATTGATTTTCTGTCTAAATGTCTTATCTTTTATTGAAAGAGGAGTATTAAAGTATTTTACCCTTGTTTTATTGCTTTGTCTTTACCTTCAGATCTTCCAATGCATGCTCAATACATTCAGGTGCCTTGACATTAGGTATATCTATATTTGTAATTGTTATATCTTCCTGGAAAATTAACCCTATTGTTATCATAGGGTGCTTATTTGTCTCTTGAAGTTTTATTTTTAAGTCTGTTTTGTGGGTTTTTTTTTTTTCGGTTACTATTTGCATGTAATAGCTTTTTTTTTTTTATCCCTTCACTTTCACTCTTTGTGTGTGTTTGAATCTAAAGTGAGTTTCTAACAGACAATAGTTGGGTTATGTGTTTTTATCTATTCAGCCACTCTGTCTTTTAATTGGGAAGTCAGTTTGCTTACCTTATATTTAAAGTATTACTGATAAGAAAGTGTTTTCTATTGCCATTTAAAAAATATTTTCTCTTATTATTAAAAATGTTTTGTCAGTTTCTTCATCTTTTATTTTCTTCTTTTGTGTTTGCTGATTTCTTGTATGAATATGCTTTTATTCCTTTGCCTTTGACACAAAACTCCCATGATTACCATGGGGCTTACATAAAATTTATTATAGTTACAACAGTCTACTTTACGTTAATAATAATTTAAATGCCATACATGAAAAACGTATTGATGAATATAGAGGCAGAAATTTTTGAAAAATTCTAGCAAATCAAATTCAACAGCACATTAAAATGATATTACAACATGACCAAGCGAAATTTATATCTGGGATAAAAAGATGGTTCAACATATAAAAATTAGGAGATGTGACACACCACATTGACAAAATAAATAATAAAATTACATGTTCATCTCAATATATACAGTAAAATTGTTAGAGAAAAATGTCATAATGTTTCATGATAAAATCGTTGAACAAACTAAGCTTAGAAGGAAAGAACAAAAATGTATCAAAGCCAAAATATAAAAAGCCCACAACTAACATCATGCAAAAGAGAGAAAACTAAAACCTTTCATCTAAAATCAGGAACAATGCAAGGATGTCTTCTCTTCCACTTTCACTACTTTTATTCAACATGTTACTAAAAATCTTGTATGAATAAATAGACGAGAAAAAGAAATAAGAGACATCCAATTCAAAATATTTCTGAAAGAAACCAAAGAAGATATAAACAAGTCGATACATCCATGTTCAAAAATCTCTATCAAAATCCCAATGGAATTTCATGTAGAGATAGGAAAAACCAATCTTAAAATTAATATGGAAACACAAAAGATCTTGAATAGCCAAAGGAAACTTGAGAAAGAGAAGCAAAGCTGAAGGCACTAAAGTTTTTGAATTCAAAATATATTACAAAGCAGAGTAATAAATTAGCATGGCACTAGCATAAAGACAGACATACACACAAATGGAATAAAATAGAATATTTAGAAATAAATTCGTGAATATATGGCCAATGATCTTTCACAAAGTTGCCAAGAATAGACAATGGGAAAATAATTGCCTATTCAACAAGTGTTGGAATTACACATGGAAAAGAATGAAATAATACTGTTATCCCATACACTAAAATTAACTCACAATGAACAAGTTACTTACATGTAATACCTAAACCTATAAAACTTCAAGAAAAAAATTATCAGGTGAAAGCTCCTTGTCATTGGTTTGTATAATTTTATGTATATGACACCATAAGTACAGGTAACAAAAAATACAGCAGTGGAATTATATCAAACTAAAATATTTATGCACAGTAATGGAAACAATTAACAGAATGAAAAAGCAACCTGCAGAATCAGAGAAAATATTTGCAAATCATTTATCAGATAAGAGGTTAATTTCTAAAATATGTAAGAAACTTATATAACTCAATAGCGAAAAACAAAAAAAAAACAACAACAAAAACAAAAACCTGATTAAAACTGGGCAAAGAACCTGAACAGACATTTCTCAAAAAAAAACAGACATGTGGCCAACAGGTACATGAACAGATGATCAACCTCACAAATCATCAGAGAAATATCACAATGAGATATCACCTCACAGTATCAAGATGAATATTATCAAAGCAATGGACAAGAAAAACATTCACAACAAAAGTGTTGGCAGATATCTGGAGATATTGGAACTTCTGCACACTGTTAGTGGAAGTGTAAAATGATGCAGCCAGTATTTAAACAATTTTGAGATTCCTCAAAAATTAAAAAGAGAACGCTCAAATGTAATACGCCACTATAAGCAATCCTACTTCAAGCCATTCAATTTCTGAATGTTTATCTATCTAAAAAAAATGAAGTCAGGATGTTGAAGAAAACATATAGAATGGAAGAAAATATTTGCAAACTATAAGTCTGACAAGTGTTAATATCCAGAATATGTAAGGAACTCAAACGGCCCAGCAGCCAAAAAAATAAGTAAATAATCCAATTAAACATTGGGCAAATGATCTGCATAGACGTTTCTTAAAAGAAGACATACAAATGGCCAACAGGTATATTTTTATAAAGCTCAGAATCACTAATTATCTGAGAACTGCAAATCAAAACCACAGTGAGATATTACCTCTATAAGGTCCAGTGAGTCCCTCCTGCTGGTGTGGAGACAAGAAATTAGAAATAAAGACACAATACACAGAGACAGAGAAAAGAGAGCTTTGGCTCAGGGGTTCACTGCTACCCCAAGCGCGGAGACCAGCAGGGGCAAGAAACCTGGACACTCTGACTTTTACTGAATACAAAGCTGGGAGGGGAATGGTGGGGGAGGGCTGGTAGGATGAGGTAATGATGGTCAGTGATAAGGTCAGGTAGATCATGTGTTTTGGAGATATGGGGCCTAAGACTTTGAAGAAGCTGAGGTGAGGAGAAAACCTAAGGCGTCAGCTCTTTTTTCATACTTGTCAAGAAATAGCAAGGTCACTGTGATTTATGTTACTATTACTAATTCTTATCTTCTAAAAAAAAGAGGAACCAGGTGCAGAAGGAGAACTTGAAAGTAGCCATGGAACATGACAGCTAACGCACAACACCACATAGAGACAGTTAAATCCCTGGATGTCCGTGGGCCTCCCTGGCAGCCCTCAGGCCTACAGGAGCTTGGGAGAGTGGAGTTTTCTCCTTACTCCCCGAGATGTCTCAGCCATCTCGGACATCTCCTTTCGTAGCTGGCTAAACAGCAGGCACTTTCACAGTGCTGGTCCTGCTGCACAGCCAAGGCATCCTCCAGCAGCCCTTATGCAGCAGTGGCAGAAGACGTAGAGCATCTTGCCTTACGGTCCTCTCTTTTTCAATGCCACTTCAGTCCCTGAAACTTCTTCTTCTTTACCTGAAACTTATCAGTAAGGTTAAAGATTATATGATTACATAGATGTATATTTTATGGTTACATATGAATAGCTATCTGATTATATATGATTATATATAGGAATAGCTATGTAATTATATCTCTAATTCTTTTCTAATTCTATATTTATATGAGAACATGCTGAGGATTCAGGCCCTTGCCTCGGCTCTTGTGGGACTTCCCCAAAACATATCTCATTCCAGTTAGCATGACTATTGTTAATAAAAGCAAAAAATGAATGCTGGCAGGGATACAGAGAAAGAGGAACTCTTATGCACTGCTGGTGGGAATATAAATTAGTACAGCCAGTATAGAAAACAGTATGGAGGTTCTTCACATCACTAAAAATAGAACTACCATATGATCCAATACTCACACTACTAGGTACATATCCAAAAGAAAGGAAACCAGTATGTCAAAAAAAAAGTCTGCACTCCTGTGTCCTTTTCAGCACTTTCGCAATAGTCAAGCTATGGAAGCAACCTGAAGAGTACTATTATTTTTCATTAGTTGGTGGTTTTCGTAATGTATTTCCTTTTGTAAGTTATCTCTTTAAATGTTTTGTTCATGTTTTAAAAAGTGGATAGCTTTAAAAATACTGAGTTGAATACTTTATATATGTATGTGCATTAATTATATACATGGACTCACATAGGCATATTATATATATATATATATATATATAACTTGTATATATATTTTATATGACAAAAGTCTTATTCAGACATCCAAATTCCCAAAACCCCACCAACTATGTGGCTTGCCTTTTTATTTTCTTAAAAGTGTTTTCAAAGAACATAATTGTCTTTTTTCCCCCCAAAGACTATATTTTCTAATTTATTTTCTTGTTGTATGAGAAACATTCACTTGTTTCAAGGTCACAAGGTCACTGTTACTGCTTTTTTCCTATGCTTTGTTATTTTAGTGCTCATATTTCCGTCTCTTATACATTTTCAGTTTTTATGTACACCTTGTGGAGTAATTCTCAGTTTTCAATCATACAGATATTAAGTTGTTTCAGCAACATTTCTTTCTTTTTTTTTAGATTATTTAAATTTAATCATTTAACAAAATATGGATACATATTTTTCTAAAAGTTTCCTCAAGGTTTGTATTTCCTGCAACAATGTTAATCTCTTAAAAAGACATTCATGCTGACATTGAAATTACTGGATATCCTTGTCACCAATCAGTCAGCCATATATCTGTTTACTGACTTCTGGACATTATTTTCCTTATTTTATCTATCTTTCTAAATTTTTGACAGAATGGCATTATCCTGATTATTGCCACCTTATGGTAACTTCTCTCAATTTTGTTTTTTCAAGTATTTGGCTATTCTTTGCTGTTTATGTAAATTTTAGAGTCAGTTTGTAAGTTTTACAACAAGTTACTACTGGATGGTATAAGCAAACTAATTGTAATTATTCTATCAATATATATTTATTTATTAAAACATTATCAAATGTAATTAAATAGCTCATTGATATACTACAATACCTCCTGTGCAATTAATGTTTAACCCAGCTACATAAAGATGGTTCAATATTAAATACAAATATCAATGTTGTTTTCTCACTAACAGATTATAGAACCAATTGTATATGTTCATGGAATTGAAAACAATGCATATCTGATAAGTGCTAGTTTCTTTTTACTAATAAAATTAAAGAATTATTCTTTATAGACAGGCACTTGCTTACCTGGAAACTCTAGACAGACAGCACAAGTCAGTATGAGTGCATGTAATCATTTTTTTAAAGATAGGAACAAAACAGTTTATTCTTAATGTCTTTCTTAAACACGAGTGTTTTTGTAACACCAACATGACATTAGTTATAAATTGACAAAGTGATAGTAAATTTCTTAGGAAAATAAATTACCAAGAATAATTAAAGCAATATAAAATAGTAAGAACTTTTAAGCTGGAATAGTGAAATAGTGTTATATAATCTGATGTTATCTGTGTGAAGCAATATGTAATGCTAAAGCAAATGTACTCTGCAGATGGTGTGATATTCAACATACTGGGCATTGCAAGTCAGTTGGGAAAAACAGAATTTGTAATAAACCATGGTAGGATAATTGTTTTATTTATATATACACACACACACATATTTGTTATCCAAATGCATATATATTATATACATACATAAAAATATATATTTATATTATAACATGTACATATATTGTGTATATTTTTGTGTATTTATTATATGTATATATATGTTTGTATATATACAAAAATAAATACAAAAACATATATACAAATAAAAATATATTTATGGCAAACTAAATACCCTTTTCATGTTTTATATGCATTTAAAAAATTACTGTGTATAAACAAAAAAACGAGATAGAATATAGGATGATGCTCTATTAAGATATAGTCATGGTAACTTAACCACAGGGACATAATCTGAAAAATGTATTTGTTTTTTTTTTTTTGAGACGGAGTTTCGCTCTTGTTACCCAGACTGGAGTGCAATGGCACGATCCCGGCTCACCGCAACCTCCGCCTCCTGTGTTCAAGCAATGCTCCTGCCTCAGCCTCCTGAGTAGCTGGGACTACAGGCACGCACCATCATGCCCAGCTAATTTTTGTATTTTTAGTAGAGGCGAGGTTTCACCTTGTTGACCAGGATGGTCTCGATCTCTTGACCTCGTGTTCCACCCGCCTCGGCCTCCCAAAGTGTTGGGATTATAGGCATGAGCCACCGCGCCCAGCCTGAAAAATGTATTATTAGATGATTTCATTGTTATGGGAAATTCGAAAAGAGGACTTAGAACATGTTCTGTAGGAACTGGGGAGAGGAAATTGAGATAATTCCAATTTATTGGGCCTTTTTTTGGTAATATATCAGGCAACCTTAACTGGTAAGAAAAAGCTGACTATATATGTACAGAGAGTAAATCTTTAAAGAATAAATTTTACTTTATGTAAATTATATCTCAGTAATCCTGACTTTAAAAGAGAAAGAAAACACGTTTCTTTCTTTTGAGCTTCATTATGAAATAATATATTAATAAAAATATCCAGCCTAGGGAAAATAAGAATACAAAAAGTTAAAAGTATTTGTACAAATTTAAGACATACCATGATTTAGATGATGATGACAAACTTTTCATTTTTATCAATAATTGATGTGTTTCTATCACAATTCACGATGTTTATCAAAAACTGAATAGACTAGCACAATGTTTCCCCAATCAAAATTATAAGCTGACTTAAATGTTAATAATAAATAGATATATCAAATAATAAAATCATAAATAAGCAAAGAACAATAGCTTTAGTACATACTCATTAAATTTAGGAAATCCCTGTTAAAAACAATTATCCATTATGCATGCTACTTTTCACAATCAGTTGTAAATTATTTCTTAGCTATGCCTTAACAATCTTTAAATTATTGTGTTTTCAGACTTAGGACAGATTAGTGACTTTTTAAACTTTAATTCATGTATTTCAACATTATGTATATGACTTGTAGATGAAATAATCAAAACTTCAAATTTCGAAGTCTGATAATAATGAGTCAGAAATAGTCATCTTAATTTAGTAGAAAGTACATTTCTTGTAATTCATAGCAAACTAACTAACATATACTTTGATAAGGCTATTAATCTTATCAAAATATATGTTTTATAATATTTTCCCGGTTAGAAAGAAGCAATTCACTATTAACTTTTTAAAAACCCAAGAAATCCTTAGAAAGTTGTGCTGAGGGGTGAGGGAATGTTTTGGGTAGTAATAAATTTTTTTAAATGAACACATTAAAAATAATGTGAACTACAATATCTCTAGAAATATATTGAACTACTATTTTGAATATTTTTAATTTTTTTAGTATTCATTTAAAAAATTATTTCTCAGTACTATTACATTATGAACTCTTCTGTTAAACCCTTTGTATAAGGGAATTTTAGAGGTTCATGTTATTTCCCCAGAATAATTAGAGTATATCACTGTGTCAAGTAGCAGCATAATCTACTTTTCATATCACCCAGGAATCACAGGTATATAGATTTTCATTTTAATATTTTAACTGGCAACATATGAACACTTGACCACTGTAAAAATTTCATACAAAAAGGAGCATTTATGGATGCTTTATTAATTTAAATAGTACTTTCCGTCTTATGCATATTCTACTATATTTCCTAGCAAATATATTCAAAGATCTCTGAATCTATTGTCCACAGATCTCATTTTATTCCTTATATTATACATTCTGTTATTCATACCGTTTGTGGAGTTTTTATTTCAATTTTTTTTCTTTATTATATGAAACCTGTAATTGCTTCTTTCCCTAACAAATATCTCATCATCTACTTAAGTTTGCTTTTATTTTGGTTGTTTATGATACAATATGGATGATGATATTATGCACATTTTAAAAATTCCATTTTTCCCTAAAAACATTTTTATGGTTTTGTGTCTATATTTTATAAGTAGGGTATTTTGATTTTTAAAAATATTTATGCTATATCAAAGCTGTATTTTTCTTATTTGTAGTTTAAAGCTTGCTTGATCAATATTGGTCCTTGTACTGTTTTTCTTACTTAACTATGGATTCTGTCTCCCTGGGCATAGATAAAAATTTTGATAAGAAAAAACATATATTCACCCCCATGGTTCAAGTAAAAAACAGGGAATAGTAAGGACTCACATTTGACCCGGTTTTTCTACACAATTTTTTTTTTCATTAAAGAAGTGAAACTGCTCTTTAACCCTTCCATTATATTCATTGTATCAGAGTGGCTTTGTTGCTCTTTATTATTTAGAACAAAAACCTATATGCTTACTCCATCTCCCAATTCTCTCACTTACAGTTTGCAAATCATCAAAAATATTATTGAATATTTTTGATGGCCTTGTTTCCTCTTCATTGTTGAGTGATACAGTCCTTTGGATTTGACCATCCTTTAATCCAATTTGTTATCGAACTTACAGAAATGAAATACTCCTAAAAGCAACAACAATAAGTTATTATTTTTAATTCTAGGACTGTTGTGTATTTTATATTCACTCTGCCATTTAAAATGAAGTCTTATGCAGAGAAATAAATTATTGTGTATAATGAAATTTATTGAGACAAAACTCATTAGTTTCTTTAACAAGAGCACTCCACCTTGTTCTTTCCATTTTCCAATATCAGATCAATAAAATTGTAATTACTAATTTGTCAAGAAAAAAGTGAAATTCTTTCCTTGTTTTTTTATGTATCAGAAACAAAATTCTTATTTCCATTCAGATTAAGAATAGGGAGATGTTCATTATCATTATTAAAATTTTATTCAGAAATAGAGGCATTAGCTTATGCAATTAGGTAAGAAAAAGCAGTTTTAATCTGAATAATTGAAAAATAATTACAATCCATATTTATTAGCAGATAATTATATATAAATTTTTGGTAAATTCAAAAAGCAATACAAAAGCTATCTAAAACTGAGACAATATAAAATAATATGATTTAAAATTATTAAACTGGTCAACAGCTTTTGTAAATAAAACAATAAATGAAATAGAAATTTTAAGTGGTTGAAGACACAAGTTAAAATAACAAGTCAATTAAAAGAAAAAAATTATAGTAAAATGTCAAGTAAAAAGCATACAGTTACTTTTCTATGAAAGTATAAAATATTGTGGTTTACAAGCATCACAACAATGAAAATATACCATTTCTTTATATTCAAAGCCAGATTCTACCTTTAGATCTGTCAATGACATCCAATAATGCATATGCACTTACATTTTGTGGAAAAAATTAAAATTGACCTAATAATACAACCGAAATTTTCTTGAAGGCTTACTAGTAATAAATTCTTCCTCGATGAAGTAAAATTGTTTTGTCTTATAATGAATCAATAAATATTATACTGGATATAGTATTTAAAGTGTCTGGGATTTACATATAGTTTCCTTATATGCAAAGGGAATTTCATTTTCTGAAATAAAAGAAAAACTATGTGCAATATTATCCAACCCTCAGATTTGGAAGCTGGTCCATTTTAATCACAGTAAATCCAATAATAAAACAATGTATAGCATGTTTAGCAGGCTTGAAAACATATTTTAAAAATATTAGAAATAGGCAAGATAAATGGGTTGCCACTTTCTAAGTCTGAAAACTTTTCTAAGTTGGGATTCTTAACCTGAGTCCATTTATTTGTTCCTAGGAGGCCCAAAATTTTTATTATGAGGAGGTAATTACTTTGTATTTTTAAAATAATTAGATTTTATTTTTCTTTTTTGTTTTTTTAAATTATACTTTAAGTTTTGGAGTACATGTACAGAACGTGCAGGTTTGTTATATAGATTTTCCAATATGACTAAAGGTCATTTGAAAATTTGAACAAGTAAAATGTTGTTTAGAAGACAAAACGGAAAAATAACTAGATGTTCAAAAAAGTATGCCAAGTAATGGAAACACTGTCCTAAATTAGAGAAGCGTATATTACACAAAAAACATTTTGAACCAATTATTTTAAATGACATAGTACTTACTTAGTACCACTTAAATTTGGATAGAATTGTCAAAGAATAGTTACATGTGCATACCCATAAAGCCATGTGATAATTAAAGGAGGCTTCAGAAGAAAATTAAAGCACAGTCAGTCTGCTTAAAGACAGCTTGGGAGACTCATATAAGACTATCTGGGGTTTTCAGTGTTTTACAAAATATCTTTAAATGAAGCAAATAAAGCATGTTATTGTCATGTAACTCACCAAGTGCTAATTGCCTATTTTTCCTTTTTTAATGTGTCAATGATGTTGATATCACTTTCCAGAAGATGCTTTGGGAAGATCATTTATCACAACACAATTTTATGTAAAAGAACTGTAAGGGCTGTAATTTATTAGTATGTTTCCTAAATGATAAATTTCACATATTTTGAGACATTAAATTTGCATAATTATATAATAAATCACCATTTACTTTACAGATTTCTCAGAATTGGTTAAAATTCTATTAGCAGTTAACCTCCTCCCCAAAATAAAAACAAAAATAAAACCAAAGCATTTTACGATAAGGTTTGTCTTTCAGATTAAATCACTTAACTAGCATTATACTGCAGAATTTATTCCATGTTTTTTCTACCAAAACAAAAGTAAAATGGCAAGTAATGAATATGTTTCTTCTTGACCAGTCAAAACTCATACTCAAATCCCCCAAAATTAAATCTTACACCTGGAAATATGTTAAAACTACACCTGCTTCAAAAATGTAAAGTAACAGAACATTTGCAAGTTAAAAGTAATTCATTTCCTCTGGAATATAAAAACTCAAAAATGAAACTCATGCCCTGGAGAAATGGAATAAGATAGAACATTCACTTTAAGTATACACACCCCCCCACTCCACAACAAAAACACCAAAAAGCCTTGTGAGGCATGTGAGGAAATTCTAAAATGAGATAAAAATGCAGTCGTTTTCATTCACAAATTTATTAAAATTCTCACAAATAAATGTTCTCAATATTTGAATCTTGTTAGAATGGGACTTAGAAATCAAAGACTAGAACCAAAGGAACAAACAGAATACTGTGTTTAAATCTGGAAAATATAGCCAGTAATTTTTTTTCTGTTAACAATAACATGTGCATATATTTGCAAAGTAAAATGCAGAATAGTTAGAAACCAAATTCTTAAAAACAGAACATAAAGATCTGAAAGCCAATATTTATTTTAAATAATTTTAATATATGTATTCTGATATAATTATGTTTCAACTAAGTTGTGATGGTTAATACTGAGTGTCAACTTGATTGCATTGAAGGATACAAAGTATTTATCCTGAGGGTGTTGCCAAAGGACATTCACATTTGAGTCAGTAGGCTGGGAAAGGCAGACTCACCCTTAATCTGGGTGGGCACCCTTAATCAGCTGCCAGAGTGGCTAGAATATAAGCAGGCAGAAAAATGTAAAAAGAGAAACTACCCTACCCTCCCAGCCTACATCTTCCTTACATGTTGATGCTTCCTGCCCATGAACATTGGACTCCAAGTTCTTCAGTTTTGCAACTCTGACTGGCTCTCCTTGCTCCTCAGCCAGCCTGCAGATCACCTATTGCGGGATCTTGTGATGGTGTGAGTTAATACTCAATAAACTGTCCTTTATATAGTCCATTAGTTCTGTCCCTCTAGAAAATCTTCACTAATACAGATTTTAGTACCAGGGGTGGTTCTAGAGGAATATAGTAATAAGGATGTGGTTCTTTTGTTGGTTTTGAGGTTTCAAGAGTTGGCTTCTTAACATGATTAGATCCAAAAATGCTAAGGACTCTACTTCTAACAGCATGGAGGATGCCAGAATACTGATAGTCCTTGGGGTGAACTGTTTAGAGAGTTATGCAGAACAAATGCATTTGACATTCCTGATTCACTGCTAGTGAGAGGCATGGAGTTTAGTGACTCTATACATAACACATTTGACCATATGTGGAGAATTAAGAAACATAATGAAGCTGGTTGATTGTTCCTAAGTTCAGTGGACAAAATGTTAAAAGAAAATGATGAACTCAGGAATTCTATCTCCTGGCTTCAGAAGTAGATAGTGAGCATCAAATCTGCTAAGATTGCTCTGAGTGAGAATCTTATCTCCTGTAGAGACAGAGCTGAAATTGTGGGAAAACAGACAGAAACTCTTATCATGCAAGTGGCTGACCTGCAATGAGGGATACAAGCACGGCCTCACCAGCTGCCTACTGTTAAAGTGAGGATATTGATTGGAAAAGAATGGGATCCTGCAACTTGGAATGGGGATATGTGGGAGGACCCTGATGAAGCTGCAAAAACTGAGTTTGTAAACTCTGATGAAACATTTTTCCAGAAGAAACACCTTCTTCATCCTCAGTAGTAGCAATATTCCCTCCCTGACCCATGCTGCCATCAGTCTTTCCACCTTTGTCTGAGGAGATAAACCCTACGCTTTCTGAGGCAACAGTGATGGCCTCCTCTGAGGCAATTGCCAGGCAAGGTAATGTTGAATCTCCTCAGGATCCAACCCCTACACCCCTGTTTGTTTCTGGACCTATAACTAGACTAGGCCTAAAATCCCAGCAGGACCCTAAAGGTGAGCTTGAGAGTGTGACCCATGATGAGGTGTACTCCACTCGAAAAGAACTGCTTGAGTTCTCCAATATATATAAACAGAAATCTGGAGAACAGGCAGGGTAATGGATATAAAGTGTGTGGGATAATGGTAGAAGCAACAGAGATGAATCATACTGAATTTATTAATTTGGGACCACAAAGTAGGAAATCTGCATTAATGTTGCTATTTGGAGAGTTAAAAAAGGTTCTAATAGTTTATTTTCTTAGTTAGCTGAAATATGGATTAAAAGATGGCCTGCTGTGAGCAAGCTGGAAATGTCTGACATCTTTTAGTTTAATGTAGAGGGAAGGATACTTAGGATCAGGACTTAGGGAGATTGGGATGGTAGAGTGGATTAGTCACTTTAGATCTACTCATTCCAGCTCAGAGGGTCCAGAAGATATACCTTAACTAATTCTTTGTGAAATAGATTTGTGAGAACAGCACCTGAATCTTTAAAGAGCCCTGTAATCATTCTTCTCTGTATGTCAGAGCTAACAGTGGAAATCTCTATCACTCAACTACAATATTTAAATAGAGAAGGAATAATTGGATCCCAAGGTGGCAGGGACCAAGTGGCAGCACTCAGTGGTCAAAAGCAAGGTAGGCATAGCTACCATAATGGAAAGCAGAGGAAAAGCAGCAATTAGAGTAGTTAACTCGTGTAGAGCTCTGGCATTAGCTAATTAATGAAGAAGCTCCTATAAGTGAAATTGATAAGAAGCCTGCTGCATTCCTACTTAATTTATATAGACAGATAATTTCTAGGTTGAATAGACAAAAGACTAATTTGAATTATAAAAAAAGATAATCATTCCCCATCAATCTATTTCTAGGCTTGAGGCAGTTTAAGATCCAGAACCCCTTGAATGAAGGAGAGGGGGTGGATCCCCTTGTGGAAAGACCCCACTACATTACCAAGAATTTATATGTGAATTTTTCTCCCACCCTTCCCCAAGGAGACCTCTGGCCTTTTACCAGGGTAACTGTGCATTGGGGGAAAGGGAAATGAGCAGACATTTCTGTGACTTCTGGACACTGACTCTGAGCTGATGTTAATTCAAGGGGACCTAAAATCTCATTGTGATCCTCCAATTAAAATGCGGGCTTATGGAGGTCAGGTAATTAATGGAGTTTTAGCTCTGCTCCAACTTACAGTGGGTCCAGTGGATCCCTGGACTCATCCTGTTTATCCCCCATGCCAGAATGCATAAGTGGGACAGGCATACTTTGCAGTTGGCAGGACCCCCACATTGGCTCTTTACAGATAAGATGAGGGCTATCATGGTTGGAAAGGCCAAATGGAAGCCATAAGAGCTGTCTCTATCTAGAAAAATATTAAATCAAAAATAATATGGCATCCTTAGACAGACTGTACAGATAAGTGCCACCATCAAGGACTCAAAAAACTCAGAGGTGGTGATTCCCACCACATCCCCATTCAACTCTCCTATTTGGCTGGTGCAGAAGTCAAGTGGATCTTGGAGAATGCCAGCGGATTATTGTAAGCTTAACCAAGTGGTGACTCCAATTGCAGCTGCTGTACCAGATGTGGTTTCATTGCTTGAACAAATTAACCTATCTCCTGGTACCTGGTATGCAGCCATTGACTTGACAAATGCCTTTTTCTCCATTCCTGTCCAAAAGGCCCATCAAAAACAATTTGCCTTCAGCTGGCAAGACCAGCAATATACATTTACTGTCTTACCTGAGGGGTATATCAACTCTTTGGCTTTGTGTCATACTCTTATTTGGAGAGAACTTGATTGCTTTTCCCTTTCATAAGATTTTATACTGGTCCATTACATTGATGACATTTTACTGATTGGATCCAGTGAACAAGAACACAAAGAAGAAGCAACAGCACAACATCTAGTGAGTCTATTGGGATATTTTGGAGGTAACATATTCCTCATTTGGTTGTTTTACATTTCCCCATTTATTGGTGACCTGAAAGCTTGCCAGTTTTGAGTGGGGTCCAGAACAGGAGAAGGCTCTGGAAAAGGTCCATGTCGCTGTGCACACTGCTCTGCCACTTGGGTCATATGATCCAGCAGATCCAATGATGCTTGAGGTGTCAGTGGCAGATAGGGATGATTTTTGGAGGCTTTGGCAGGCTCCCATGACTAAATCACAGCGAAGGCCTCCAGGATTTTGGAGCAAGGCCCTGCTATCTTCTGCAAATAACTATTCTCCTTTTGAGAGACAGCTCTTGGCCTGGTCTGGGCTTTGGTGGAAACTCAACATATGACTATGGGTCATCAAGTCATCATGCAACCTGAACTGCCTATCATGAACTGGGTACTTTCTGATCCATCTAGCCATAAAGTGGATCATGCACAGCAGCATTCCATCATCAAATGGGGCATATATGTGATTGGGCTCAAGCAGGCCCTGAAAGCACAAGTAAGCTATGTGAGGAAGTGGTTCAAATCCCCATAGTCTCCACTCCTGCCACCCTACCTTCTCTCCCCTAACCTGCACTGATGGCCTTATGGGGAGTTTCCTCTGATCCGTTGACAGAGAAGACTTGAGCCTTGTTCACATATGGTTATGCACAATATGCAGGCACCACCTGAAAGCAGACATCTGTAGCACTACAGCCTCTTTCTGGGGCATCCCTGAAGGACAGCAGTGGAGGAAGTTCTTCCCAATGGGCAGAACTTCAAGCAGTGCACCTGGTTGTGCACTTTGCATGGAAGGATAAATGGCAAGATATGTGATTATGTACTGATTCATAGGCTGCAGCCAATGACTTGGCTGGATGGTCAGGGACTTGGAGGAAGCAGAGAGGTTTTGGGAAGAAGCATGTGGATGGACCTCTCTGAGTGGTCAAAAACTTTGAAAATATTTATATCCTATGTGAGTGCTCACCAACAGGTGACCTCAGCAGAGAGGAGCCTCTTTTTCCAGCCAACCATTTCATCGTCCAATAAGCCCATGAATAAAGTGACTATAGTGGCAAAGATGAAGTTACGCATGGCCTTAGCAACATTGACTTCCACTCACCAAGGCTGACCTGGCTACAGCCACTGCTGAGTGCCCGATTTGCCAGCAGCAGAGACCAACACTGAGCTCTTGATATGGCACCATTTCTTGGTGTGATCAGCCAGCCACCTGGTGGCAGATTGGCTATAGTAGACCTCTTCCATAGTGGAAAGGGCAGAGGTTTGTCCTCATTGGAGTAGACACTTACTCCAGATATGGGTTTGCCTATCCTACTCACAATGCTTCTGCCAAGTTTACCATCAGTGGACTCATGAAATACCTTATTCACCATCATGGTATTTCACACAGCATTGCCTGTGACCAAGGCACTCACTTTACAGCTAAAGAAGTGCAGCAGTGGGCTCATGCTCATGGAATTCACTGGTCTTAACATGTTCCCCATCATCCTGAAGCAGCTGGATTGACAGAACAATGGAATGACCTATTGAAGTCAGAGTTAGAAAACCAACCAGATGACAATACTTGGCAGGGCTGGAGCAAAGTTCTCCAGAAGGCGATGTATGCTCTGAATCAGCATCCAATATATGGCACTGTTTCTCTGATAGCCAGGATTCATGGATCTAGGAATCAAGGGGTGGAAGTGGAAGTGGCACCACTCACCATCACCCCTAGTGATCCACTAGCAAAATTTTTGCTTCCTGTTCCTGAGACATTATGATCTGCTGGCCCAGAGGCCTTAGTTTCAGAAGGAGGAATGGTGCCATCAGGAGACACAAGGATTTTACTAAAATGGAAGTTAAGATTGCCACCTGGACACTGGGTCCCTCCTACCTTTAAGTCAACAGGCTAAGAAGGGAATTACAGTGTTGGCTGTGGTGACAGACCCAGACTATCAATATTAAATCAGTCTACAATTCCACAACAGAGGCAAGGAAGCATATGCATGGAATACTCAAGATCCATTAGGATGTCTCAATATTACCATGCCCTGTGATTAAGATAAGTGGGAAACTACAACAGCCCAATCCAGGGAGCACTGCAAATGATCCAGACCCTTCAGGAATGAGGGTGTGGGTCACTTTACCAGGAAAACACCATGACCTGCTGAGTTACTTGTTGAAGGCAAAGGGAATACAGAATGTAGTAGAAGGTAGTCATCAATACCAACTATGACCATGTGACTAGCTGCAGAAACAAGAACTGTAATTGTCATAAGTACTTCCTCCTTCTTTTGTTAAAAACATGTTTGTACATGTACACACTAGTACTAAGAAAATATCATTTTATTGCCTTTCTCCTTTATCATGTGACATAAGATTTATTGCCTTCACATCCGCATTTAAGTATTGTTAATTTTATGTAATAGCATTTGGGTTGGAGATTGGCGTATTTCCAGTTGTAAGAAGGATAGCTGTATTATGTTGAGCATAACTAGGACTTTATTATTGTCTCTATATGAAGATTATGTATGATCTCAGCAGATGTGTCTGGGCTCAAGTTGACAAGGGATGGACTTGGGATGGTTAATATTGAGTGTCGACTTGATTGGATTGAAGAATACAAAGTATTGATCCTGAGTGTGTCTGTGAGGGTGCTGTCAAAGGAGATTCAAATTTGAGACAGTGGGCTGGGAAAGGCAGACTCATTCTTAATCTGAGTGAGCACAATCGAATCAGCTGCCAGAGTAGCTAGAATATAAGCAGGCAGAAAAATGTGAAAAGAGAGACTGGCCTAGCTTCCCAACCTACATCTTTCTCCTGTGCTGGATGCTTCCTGCCCTCTAACATCAGACTCCAGGTTCTTCAGTTTTGGAACTATTACCGGCTTTCCTTGCCCCTCAGCCTACAGATGGCCCATCATGGGACCTTATGATCATGTGAACTAATACTTAAACTCATATATATTTGTACATATATTCCATATGTGTACACACACACACACACACATTCCATTACTCTGTCCCTCTAGAGAACCCTGACTAATACACTAAGTTGAAAACTGTTACTATAAAAAATAAAAATAAATATAATTTATTAATACATGCCTGGCAGGTGCGCTTAATAATCTCTGGCTTCATCTTAATATTTGTTTTCAACAAGTATGTTTTTATTAACATGAATTTTTAATACCAAGCATCCAACCAGGGAAGGCGTGACGGCTCATGCTTGTAATCTCAACACTTTGGGTAGGCTAAGGTAGGCAGATTGCTTGAGCTCAGGAGTTTGATACCAGCCTGGGCAGCCTGCTCTGCAGGAATAAAAAATATAAACATAAAAAAGTAGCCAGGAGTGGTGGAGCAAGTCTGTAGTTCCAGCTATTTGGGAGGTTGAGGTGGGAGGATTGCTTGAGCCAGGGAAGTCGAGGCTACAGTGAACCAAGATCACGTCACTGCACTCCAGCCTGTGTGACAGAGTGAGACCCTGCCACAGAATATAAATAAATAAATAAATAAGCAGCTGTAGCAGTATTTGGGGGAGGGTGGGATAGGAAGAGGGTGAAGCAGTGGGAAGGAATTCTAATCTGTGGATAATAAACCTCCAGGTTCATCCATTTGTGGATTTTGTTGACAAAAAGAGTTAAACTATGTAAAATATTTGAGGAGATTTATTCTGAACCAAATATGAGTGATCATGGCCCATGACACAGCCCTCAAGAGGTCCTGAGAACATGTGCCCAAGGTGATCAGGGTACAGCTTGGTTTTATATATTTTAGGGAGGCATGAGACATCAATCAAATGCATTTAAGAAATACAATGGTTTGATTCAGAAAGGCAGGACAACTCAATGTGGGGGCTTCCAGGCTACAGGTCAATTTAAACATTTTCTGGTTGATAATTATTTGTGTTTATTTGAAGACCTGGGATTAATGGAAAGGAATGTTCATGTTAAGATAATGGATTGTGGAGACGAAGTTTTGCTGTGCAGACGAAGCTCTCAAAAAGCAGACTACAGAGAGAGAAAGTTGTAAAATGCTTCTTATCTGACCAAAAAGGGGCCTGGCTCTTAGTTTATTATTTCCTGGATCTGGAAAGAAAGGAAGGAAAACAAAGCGGAAATGAGATTCTCTATAAAATGTGGATTTTTCCACAAGAGACTGTGCACACTATTTCAAGATATGGTACGGAAATATATTTTGGTGTTAAATATTTTTTCCTGGTCTCATAATATTATGCCAGAGTCAGATTGAAAAGTAAGTTACAATATATAGGATCAAATAAAACCCATCTGATGAGAATATATGGTTTGTAGGGCATGACTCCCTAGACCCCTCAGGTAGGAATTTGGGTAAGATAAAAAAGTCAGAGCTTAGCCTTCAATTTCATAGTCCCTCAGGGACACATGGTTCTTAAAAATTGTGTACCACTTGTTTAGGGCACTCTTGTGTCCCAGTGGGATGTCAGTTTGGGCTGCAATCAGCTTCTCAGGGTCCCCGATGGTGTCATCCATGTATTTAATGCGGCTCTTCTTCCCCAGAGTCGTGCAGACAACCTTGGTCATCCTGGCTGGAGCTGGAATCACCCGGTACCTGCGGATGCGACAATTTTCTTGCTTGAGCGCTGAACCCCTGATCTCTGTTTAAATCAAGCTTCAAAGTAAGTGTTAGTCTGAGGGGTTTACACATAAGAAACAGTTTTAAACATAGTTTAAGAAACCCGTTTGAAATTGAGAGGGGAGACCCCCTCGCCTCCTTCAATTTCACCTCCTGCCTGAACACCTTCCAGATGGAAAGGAGGGTGAAGAAGGAAAAAACAAAATAAAATACCAAAGAGCTAGGAAAATGACTCCCTTTTTTAGTTCCCTGCGTCTCTGCTATCTGTTAACCTTGGAAGAGCTGCAAATGAATGTCATCCCTGCCAGCTGGAGCCTGGCACTGGTTTGTGCCCCCACATTTCCACGGACCAGACTCCCTCCTGGAAACACCTTTGCCAACAAACAGCTTGTTGCTTTTGTCTTGTCTCTGTAAGCCTCTCCTCTGCTGGTCCCTGCTCACGCTGTAAAGCATACTACTTAGCAAATAGTACATAAAAGGTCATCAGTGATATTTATTGAATAAATTAATGAACATACAAAAGAATAAATACTGATATGCTTTACATAACATTGAAGTTAATTTTGCTTTATTAGAAATGCATTGCTAAAAGTTGTTTCTTATATTTTTGTGATATTTTAAGAAATTAGTAATCAGAGAAACAAATGAATTTTTCATTAAGGGAAACACCTTCTTTTGCTATCAGAGGCAGGTTTTTTTGTTTGCTTTTAAAGTATTAGTATAAAACTGCACATACACAGGTAGGCAATTTCATTTTTAGTTTTAAAATATTGTTTTATTTAAAATTTAGTTTGTTATTTAAAATAGTTTTTTATTTTTATTTAAAATATTCAGATTTATTTAGATTTATTTAGTTTTAAAATATTTTTACCAATTAATACAAATATAAATTAATAAAATTTGTATTTTATAATATAGAAACACGAAAGGATAACTTGATATCATAGTCATATAGGACATGCATTGTAATATTACATTAAAATGTAATAATATATCTGTCGTAACCAAGTCAATAAATCAATATAAAGAGTGTAGATTGGTATCTAAGAGTTACATTTGCTCTTTATTTACCTGATTTAATAGGCAAGCAATCAAGGACACTCATCCAATGTGAACCATGCCCTTGGTCCTTTGCTTGCATGTCACTGGACTTGGTTGTCTCCAGTAGTATTTAATTATTACAATTTTTGTAAAAACAATGAATCTTCTCATTCCTTGAGAGGACAAATGTGCCATGTATTTGAAAAACTACTTTTCACATGAATTTTGCCTTCCAAAATATGATAATTAAGCCACAACTCTAAAATGGTAAGATTCCTGCTTACTATTTGTGTTAGTGAAGGTCGCCTGAACAGCATATCACAGATTGTGTTGCTAAAAAAACATTTTTTAAAACAGTTTTAGAGGTTAGAAATTTAAGGTGAACCTGTCTGCAGGTGTGGTTTCTTCTGAGGCCTCTCTGCTTGACCTGCCGATGACTGCCGTTTTTGCTGTATCCTCTGTACATGCTTGTCCCTCAGTACATGTACATTTTTGGTATTACTTGGTTTGTCCAAATTTCTTTTTCTTATGAGCACACTAGTCAGATTGAATTAAGAAACACACGAAAGGCCTCATTTTAACATAATCATTTCATTAAAAACCTTATCTTCAAATATGCTCAAATTCTCAGGCACTAGGGGTTGGGACTTGAGCATATGAGTTTTGGGAGAATGCAGTTAAACCCATAATACTATTGTGATGCAAACATTACAATTAAATAATTAAGCTTAACTTATCCATATAGCAAGACTGTTTCATTTAAGAGAAATGACAGTTGAGCTGAAAGAAAAAAAAAGCCACAAAATGCAAGACACATAACTGAGTAAAGGCACTAAAAAGCAAAGTTGCAACAACGGCACAGGCCGGGCGTGGTGACTCACACCTGTAATCACAGCACATTGGGAGGCCAAGGTGGGTGGATCGCGAGGTCAGGAGTTTGAGACCAGCCTGGCCAATATGGTGAAACCTGGTCTCTACTAAAAATACAAAAATTAGCTGGGTGGAGGTTGCAGTGAGACTAAAGCATGACACTGCACTCCAGCCTGGGAGACTGAGTGAGACTCTGTGTCAAAACAAACAAACAACAACTACAAAAACACACAAATAAAATTGATTTAATTGTAATTATTCTATTGTTATTTTCTAAACAATTCCAAAGTTTTGCTTTCAGATACTGTCCATATATTATTTAGAGAAAATCTCTTTTGGAGAAAATCATAAAAAGATTGTTGTCTGATTGCTTTCAAAAATGCAGTTTATGCATTTGATTTCAATTGTATTTTTTTTTTTTTTTTTTTTTTTTTTTTT
>NW_016107359.1:7588076-7592972 GCF_001604975.1 Cebus imitator
GGGGTTTCACCATGTTGACCAGGATGGTCTCGATCTCTTGACCTCGTGATCCACCCGCCTCGACCTCCCAAAGTGCTGGGATTACAGGCTTGAGCCACCGCGCCCGGCCTCAATTGTATTTTAATATTAGCAAGATGTATTCTGGAAACCCTGTTATTATACTATTGTACATTTCAAACACAATGTAATATCAAATATAATTATCCTAGAACTCATGAATACTGGATTGTTTCCAGTTAAGACAACATTTCTTTTCCTGAGATTCTCAACAAAGGTATTGAGACTTTGATTAAGGACAAATTAAGAACAAAACAAAATGCAAAAGCACTCGATTGTTGACAAGCCTTGAGCTCCAACTTCACAATTCAGTAGATTGGTTAATAGGCTGTAGGTGGTGGCTTAAATGTGATATTTAAATGGTTTCTCTGTGGCCCTAAGCCGAGAGCCAATTGGAGAATGAGAGTTCAGAGTGACAAGTGTAACCGAGTGTGTGAAAAAAGAGGAAAAATTTCATATCTCCTACTGTGCAGCATGAAATGATAGGCTTTTGACATCCAGCATCCTGAAAGAATATAGCCAACAAATGTTCATCTCTGTGACAGTGGTGGCCATAAAATGAGAGCCCCACATTTTATCATATGTGATATCACAATGCACATGTTAAAATCGTTTTGGAAGTGGTTTAAATTCTCAGTGAATTATTTCAAAAATGGTCTGAAAGTAAATATGAGAAAAGCTGTAATATAGTTATAACTAATATTAAGAAACCTTACCCAAGACTACAAAATAAATGACTTATTCTTTGTGAAAACAACACTATATATATTTTTTACTTTTATTTTCAGTTCATGAGTACATGTTCAGATTTGTTGCATAGGTCAACTTGTATCACAGGGGTTTTGTTGTACAGATTATTTCATCATCTGGGTATAAAGCCTAGAAATCATAAATTATTTTTCCCAATCCTCTCCTTCCTCTCACCCTCCACCCTCCAATCGGCCCCAGTGTGTGTTCTTCTCTATGTATCCATGTGCTTTCATCATCCAGCTCTCACTTATAAATGAGAACATGTGGCATTTGGTTTTCTGTTCCTGAATTAATTTGCTAAGGATTATGGCCTCCAACTCCATCAATATCCTCCCAAAGGACAGGACCTTGTTCTTTTTTATGGCTGCATGGTATTCCTTAATGTATACGTATCACATTTTCTCTATCCAATCTATCATTGATGGCCATTTATATTGATTCCCTGTCTTTGTTGTTGTGAGTAGTGCTCTAGTGTACATATGTGTGCATGTGTCTTTATAGCAGAATGATTTATATTCCTTTGGGTATATACCCAATAAAGGGATTGATGGGTTGAAGGGTATTTCTGTTTTTAGGCCTTTGAGTAATCACCACACTGTCTTCTACAATGGTTGAACTAATTTACACTCCCACCAATAGCGTTTAAGTGTTCCTTTTTCTCTACAACCTTACCACCAACTGTTTTTGACTTTTTGGTAATAGCCATTCTGACCGTGTGAGGTGATATCTCATTGTGATTTTGATTTGCATTTCTCTAACGATTAGTAATGTTGAGTTTATATATATATATGATTTTTGGCCATCCTCAACCTATATTCACTACTTTTCTTTTTTCTGCTCAGGAAATGGTTTGCATATATGCTTTTGAAGTCACATATTCCTATTACTGTTAAGTTTATCCCTTGGACATTCAGATATTTCTAAAAAGGGAAATGGACTTACTATTCTTAATATTCACCTACTGGATGCCAGATATAACTGAAAAGCAAATAATAGAATTAATTCTCCTGTGGGTGTGGGTGTGGGTGTGGGTGTGTGTAAACTGTATTTTGTTTTAAACTCATTTTCAAATCTTGTGTTTTCACATAACCATGGTTATTAATAACACTTAGTATCCTGACACACATATTTTTATTTATTTATAAAATAAAATAGTGTTTTTAAACATTCAATCAAAATTGCCAATTATCTGCATTTACCTAATGATCACTTGACATGGGATATATTAACAGGATGACAACATAGAAATTAAAATGGATGAAAATTGTGAAACTGTTTAAAAGATATCCTTCTTTTGACACTGAACCCTGAATTTGTGACAATTTAAGCACAGTAAGAAAAAGCATTTCAAATGATTTTATTCACCATTCCAAGTAACATCATATAATATTAAATATTATTTCCCCAATTTTTTTATTATTCTGATAAATAAATAACATGGTAAAAAGCAAAATATGTGTATATATTTTAATAATATTGTTTGTCTAGTCAGCAAAGCACATCGACATAAATAATGGGATATTTTTAACAGGATAATATTTAAATATATGGACTCATAAAAATATTTTAACCTATACTGAGCAATGCAAATGTTTCTTGCTAAAATTATTTTCATGTTTTATCAGTGACATTTTCATAGGTGGACTAGGAAGATAGGAGATTATATCTCACATATTTGTAAATAAATAATTCTATACAATATAAAAAAATCATACCCAATGTGTCACATACAGACTATTGTTGATAGAATGTTTCAAGTCCTAAATTGTATCATAATCCATTTATACTAAGTAAAATTTGTGTCTTTATGTGCTATATCGCCATCTAGCTCAATGCCTAGGTATTGACTTTTATACTTACACATATGTGTGTGTATATGTTTCTGTATGTGCACACAAATTTTTTGTATATGCACAAAAGCATATTTTAAATACACTCCATGTGTACTCAAGTGGTACTATTTTTACAGCCAATGATGGTTAGATTTTCTTTTCCATTATTGTCATTTCTGATCAACAAAATAATGTTTTCATTTTCACAAAAACAGAGGTAGTCCTTGACTATATAAACCCATTTCAACATGCATAATTCATTGGTCTGTGCAATTGTATAAATGTCATAACAATGAAATTGGAGTGAGATTACTGCATGAAATCTTGAGAAATACATAACTATGATGAATTTTTATAAACAAAAGTACCTAAGCTACATATGGATTTTTTCTGATTTCCTGAATAATAATTAAAATAGATACATCTTAGATAATTTTTTAAACTACAGAGCTACTTTTTAAGAAGTTTGAAATGTCTTGTTTAGGGTCATCGAATGCATACACAAAACTTAATTAGCAGGGATGCACTTATATTACAGCAAAGAGCAATAGCCATCTACTTGATGATTTGAATGCCATGCTAAATTATTCTGCTACTGTTGCAATAAACTAGATAACGAACCACTCAAAATTTAGTTCTCTGTAATTGTAAGAAATTATTTTTTGTACTTATGCTCTGTGCAACAACTGGAGCACCACTACATCAGATTTCAGAGAGCGGGACTTGACTCAAGGCTTTGAGTCGGGTTCAGAAGAATTCCACAGCATCCATGATTCCCTTGAGCAAACACTTCCCAGGCATATTTTTCACATAATGGACACAGAGTAAAAAGTAGATAGTGACCGGCACAGGGACCAATTCCTGTGGTCTCAGCTACTTAGGAGGCTGAGTGAGGAGAATTGCTTGAGTACAGGAGTTTCAGTCCAACCTGTAGCCTGGACAACGTAATGAGACCACCTCTTAGAAAAAAAAATAATAATTACAGACATCAAATCAGACAAGACTTAATCTCTCATAGGACAAACCATATCACATGACAAATCCATACCCTGGACAGAAGGAAAATGTAGCACCCTGAAAAATATAGAAAAGTGGGTGAACATTTGCAGAAAATATTTACATATATGCACGCACAAGTATATCTCTGTTTAATGCCTGATGGCTACTATTTTCTAGTAAACGTTTAATTATTTTATTAAGAAACTTATTTTTGAGCAGTTTTAGTTTTACAGAATCATTGTGAAGATAGAACAGAGAATTCCCATATACCCCATGCTCATTCTACCTTAGTATTAAATTCCTAGATCACTATGGTACCTTTGTTGCAACTAATATTGATCTATTATTATTAAATAAAGTTCATGCTTTATGATTCCCTCAGTTTTTTCCTAATGTCCTTTATCTTTTGCAGAATTTCATCCGGACTACTACATTACATCCAGTAGTCATATCTCCTTAGAATCCTCTTTACTATGACAGTTTTTCAAACATCCTTTGTTTCTGATGACCTGGATGGCTTTGAGGATCACTGTTTAACCTTTTTGTGGTATGTCCCTCAATTGGAATTTTTTCAGATTTTTTTTTCATGATTAGGCTAGAGCTTTGTGTTTTGGAGAGGAAGATCACAGAGGTAAAGTGCCAGTCTCATCACATTGTATCATGCATATGTACCATCAATATGACATATGTTTATGTTAATATTACCATGTGGCCTCTGCTCAAGTTGTTCCTGGGCCAAACTGAGGGTCCAGCTGCTATTTCTCGCGGCCCAATAATGAGTTGCAGATGAACTGTGGAGAAAGAGAGTTATTATTTCTGTAACTGGTTACAGGGAGGAGGCCTCAAATTATCACCAGACCAATTCAAAATTACAAAGTTTTCCAGGGCTTATATATATTCTAGGCTATATCTAAAGATAATAGTGATTAACTCCTTTTAATCTATATCTAAGGTCTGAGTCCTGAAGATCTTCTGGAGCCTTAGTAAGTTTACTTACTCTAAATGGTTAGGTGCAGGGGGTGATTACCCTTATCTTGTCTCATGGCTAAATCATACAGGTTTGGGGAATTTCTTTAGACCACAATAAACGTGTTTGTGGAGGCCTGGGAAGTTTCTTCAGACCCCCAATAAAACTTGTTTAATCCTAAACCCTTAATAGGGCCCTATTAAGAATTTCTTCATTATCTTGTCATGTTTCAGGGCCCAGGAAAAGCCTAGACAAAACTCTTGGTGGGCTCTTTGTTACATTTCAGTTTTT
>NW_016107359.1:7593054-7621646 GCF_001604975.1 Cebus imitator
CCCATCCTGGAGTACAATGGTTCGACCTCGGCTCACTGCGTTCTCCACCTTGCAGGTTCATGCAATTTTCCTGCCTCAGCCTCCTGAGTAGCTGGGATTACAGGCACCTGCCATCATGCCTGGCTAATTTTTGTAAAGATGGGGCTTCACCATGCTGGCCAGGCTGGTCTCTAACTCTTGATCTCAGGTGATCCACCTGCCTTGGCCTCCCCAAGTGCTGGTATTACAGGTGTGAGCCACCACACCTGGCCTCAATCAGCTATTAATGTTTAACCTAGCTACTCAGTCAGTCCTGACGGTTGTAATGGAGGCCTGCGTTAGTGAGACTTGGCCTGCCACAAACTTACTCTATGTTTTCTTCATTTTCTTACAGTACTTCTTCAAAGCAAATCACTATGAACACTCTTATTTAAGGATTCAGAAGTTATGCTGCATCTCCCTAAGGGTGGCATATTTCCAGAAATAATTTTAAATTCTTCTACCTGGAAAATTAGTCGTTTCTTCATTTGTTTATTTGTTTAATATTTGTTATACCAACCTGGATTCAGAAATATGTAATTTCTACTTATTTTTTTTTTCATTGCATAGATTTAGGGGGTATAAGTGCAGTTTTTTTACATGGATACAGTAAATAATACTAGGGTTTTGGCTTCTAGTTTACTCATCATCTGAATAGTGAACATTATCCCTAATATTTAATTTTTAAATCCTTACTTTTTTTTTCTCATTGAGTTGTTTGAGTTTTTTGTGGATTCTGGATGGTAGTTGTGTGTCAGAAGCATAATTTGGACATATTTTCTCCCATTCTGTAAATTGTCTGTTTACCTGTTGATTATTATTTTGGCTATGCAGCAGCTTTTTGGTTTAATTAAAATTCGTTTTTCTATATTTTTAAGGTCTTATTCATAATTTCTTTGCCTAGGTTTTTACAAAGGTTTTAGAATGTCCTGAAGAGATTTTTTTCTAGGCTTTCTTCTAATTTCTATAGTTTCAGGTCCTACATTTAAGACTTTAATTCAGTTAATTTTTATATATGGTATGAAGTATGAGACCAGTGTCATTCTTCTGCATGTGGATAATTTTTCCAGGACCATTTATTACATGGAATATAGTTTTCCCACTCATTCACCTCAATGAAATAGAAAGGCTAGCAGAACAAAAACAACAAAATAACAAAGGTCAGAGTAGAACTAAATAAACTGATACCCAAAAAATAATCTGAGGCTACTAAGAGCATCTCTATGTGTACAAACTAGAAAAACTAGAAGAAATGGATAAATTCCTGGAAGCATACTACCTACTAATATCAAACCAGGAAGAAATAGAAACCCTGAACAAACCAATAATAATTAATGAAATTGAAGCAGTAATAAAAGAAAAAAATGTTTCAACAACAAAAACAAAAAGGCCCAGGACCGGATAGATTAACAGGTGAATTTTACGAGATGTACAAAGAAAATCTGGTACTAATCTCCTTGAAGCTATTCTACTTATATTCTAATATAATGTTATTTATTTTGTTATACAAATTGTGGAAATTTTAATCTTGCTTTGCTTTTCTATTCTGTTATCAGTTATCAGTGTGTGTGTGTGTGTGTGTGTGTGTGTGTGTGTGTGTGCTTTCAATTTCTTACTCTATGACACTGTAGAATGCTGTATGCTCATCTTGCAAATTTTCTGTCCTAGCCCTAGAATTAGTCATTTCTCTGAATAGCCCTGGTTTATTTTATGTAGCAAAGTATTAGAAACCAAGATATGGGCATTATGCATGGTTGTTACTACTAAGATTATATTGACATTAACTACTTTTGATTATAAAAACACAAGTATCTCTAAAAAGACATGTAAAGATAAAAAATTAATGTTTAATGCAAATATATTTGTTTTCAACAAGTTGTACTTTACTTAGAGCCAAAGTAAGGTAACCTCAGAGTAATACACACTTAGAAAAAATGTAGGGACAGTAAATGTGGAATGTATTTCTAGCTAACGTGGATCTTTACATATATGTATATATATGCACATGCGTATGTGTGTATATGCTTACATTTATAGAGACATATAAATATGCACTCACGTATAATACACATAAACAAATATGCAAACATAGATATTTGTATATATATAGAAGAATAATAAAGATAAATCATCTGAATTGTGGTTAAAATTTTGCCTAAATTTAGCCATGATAATTTTTTTATATAACAAAAATATATATGTCATTTTGATTTGTAAAAAATTGTTATTTTAAAAAGATAATAAATATACATGCAAATTTAAATGTATACTTTGAATTATTTCAATTTGGGAAATGTGTTAAAAATTTCTCAACAACCAAGAATATAGACAATTTTGATAATGGTTGTTGCGCTAATGGTAAAATACATTAATTCAGCTTTCTAATTTAATCACCAAATACCCTATATTTTAGATGAACACTTTCTGATTCCTCTTTCTGTCTTCTTAGGCCAAGCCCAGATCCTCATGATAAGCCAAGGGAGCAAAATACACTGATTACTGGGAACTTGCTTCTGAATGATTTTCTCCATTCTGAGATTTTACTCTAATGACTCTTGTTTGCTCTTTTCTCTCTCTGTTGCCTCTAAAATAAGATTTTTGTAATTCTCCATATTCTAGTTGTTATTAGTGGAAACAATAGCCTACTACAGTCCAACATTCCCTAACAGGAAGTGTAAAATTGATGGTAGTTGGTTAAACGATTGTTAATATGTGCCACACTCCCTTTTACCAAGTAAGTTCAATATGCTAACATGGATGTTTATGCTATAGCTGTTTAAAGTGTCATCAGTCATTATTGTCATTTTTGTCAAAGGGGTTTGATAGGGTCATCATATTACGGTCTTCCTTGAAAAAGTAGGTGAATATCAATTATATATAGTCACAGTTTTATTAAAAAATAGAGCAATATACTGAGATTGAGGTACAAAATTGTTTTCTATTCCTGATTCCATCATTAAGTTGCACTCAACCTTGAGAAAATCATTATACTTCTCTGAACTTCAATCTTCTTATTTCAAAAACTAGGATAATGCTTATCCTGGCATGAAGTTTGATGATGTCTAGCTGACTGCATAGAAAGGAAACACCTTGAATAGGGCAGCAGAGCCTCAAGGTATTCATTATGCACTTTGCTTGCACAACATTGTGAAACACACTCACCTACAGCCTGGCTTTTCTTATATGTTACTTTTCTTGTTAATATTTGAAATTGGTTATAAATAGAACTAATAGTTACTCAGTTACCATTAACTACTATCTGTAATAAGTGAGAAATATAATGATTTAATACAAAAAGAGAAGTTACCAACTTATTTTAATTTTTGTTCCTGCAATTTATCTCATTAAATTTTAGAGAATATGAGACAGATTTATAGATAATAAAATTATTTAAACAAAACAAGTAACCTGTGTCTTTATATCTTAAAATAGAGCTAGTAACTTAAAGTGAAGTGGAATCAATGATCAAAGCTTTACTCAGAGCTTTTGAAAATGTACAAATTGCTATTTCTAACAAGGCCTCTCATATTGAGAATATATAATAAATGAATAATATAATAATTATAATTAACACAATATAAGGTCAAAAATTACATAAGTATTGGAAATGTAGAAAACTTTGAATATAGGTTTCTGAGAGCTATGGTATATTTCTGTGAGTTAGAAATAACATGTTTTACCAGCCCATTTTCAGATTTTGCAGCAAATCACCATAAACTTTGACAAGCATCATTAATATTATAAAGCCTGAAATCTATTGAAAACAAATATTAGAAACATAGAGCAGTTATATATTGTATAACAAGAAGCCATCATCTCAAGCCTTCATTAAATCATGAAATATAAAATTATTTCAAGACCACTCTGTTGGGTGAGCTCTAGATACAGCATAGTATACAGCACTATACTAATGTGTGTATATATATATATATATATATATATATATATATATATATATTATGGGTAGAAGGTTTGTCAGTTTGTCAAATTTGTTTTTTTCTGAGTATTTGTATGTAGTTATGATAAACGCAGGATCAAATATGGAAGACAGCAGATCTGTGACCATGTTTTAGTCTTCGCTGATGAGTCAAATTCAGGTTAAGAAGAAGGATGAGATTAAATAGTTGGGGTGAATGTTCAGCCATGGTTAGTGGAAATTTTTCTGTTCTTCAGCATCTGTTACATAATATAGTACTTATGATTTAGGATAATAGAGAAAAATATGAACTTATTTTTAGAACTTAGGTTTTTATTCCTTAATAATATCAACATTATTTTATGAAATAACAAAAGCATCATTTCAGGCTGTGGGCAGTATTGAATTCAGGAAAAGAAAAAGAGTGTAAGTTTTTATTAGGAAAGATTGAGACCAACGAAGGTAGCACATTGAAATTTAATATATACATACCAAGTTACAGACTACATGACAAAAGATTGTTAGAACATTATAGCTTGTATTGTAATAATGATAAATAAGTGCCTAGAAACTGAAAAATAAGGAAGGTATGATTTTTCCATAGGAAAATTATGCCTAATCATAATTACACGCAATTTAATCATGTTCAATGCAATTTCATTTTATCGTTTATTTTTTCTGTGCAGAAGCTTTTAGTTTGATATAGTCCTACCTGTCTATTTTTGTTTACTTTTGTCTATGCCATTTTTGTCATCTACAAAACATCCCTACCAAGACCAATGTCAAGCAGCATTTTACCTGTGTTTTCCTCTAAGAGTTTTATGATTTCAGGACTGATATTTAAGTCTCTAACCTATTTCAAGTTTATTTTTATTTATAGTGTAAGATAAGGATTCAATTACGTTTATTTGTGGGTGGATAACTAGTTTTCCCAATGTTATTTATTTAAGACACTATCAGTTTTCCATTGTACTCTTATCAGTTTAGTTGGTCATATATGCATGAGTTAATTTCTGGGCTTTCTACTCTGTTCTATCAGTCTATGTGCCTTTTTTTTTTTTTTTTTAATCCTAGTGCTATACTGTTTTGATTACAATAGCTCTGTAATATATCTTGGAATCAGAAAGTATGATGGCTCTACCTTTGCTTTTCCTAATTAAGACTGCTTTGGTCATTCAGGGTCTTTCGTGATTTCATACAAATTTTAGAATTGTTCTTAATATTTCTGTGAAAAATGTCATTGGAATTTGACAGGAATGTGTTAAATCTGTAGATTCCTTTGGTAATGTCAAAATGTTAACAATATTGATTCTTTCAGTTCATGAATACCATGGTCTTTTCACTTATTTGTGTCTTCTGCCATTTCTTTCATTAATATTTTATAGTTTTCAGTGTTCAGACTTTCCACCTCCTTGGCAAATTTATTCCTAAGTATTTTATTTGTTTTTATCCTATTGTAAATATTATTGTTTTCTTAATTTCTTTTTCACAGTTTCTTGTTAGTGTATACAACCACAATGGATATTTGAATGTGGATTTTACATCCTGTAAATTTCTGAATTAATTCATTAGTTTTAATATATTTTTTTGGTGGTTTCTTTAAAATTTTCTGTAGATAAGACCATATCTATGCAAAAAGAGGCAGTTTACCTTTTTTCTTTTCAAACTGAAAGCCTTTAATTTCTTTTACTCGCCTAATTGTTCTGCCTATGACTTCCAGTACTATTTTCAACAGAAGCGAGAGTGAGCATTCTTGTTTTATGCCTAATGTTAGAAGAAAAACTTTCAGCATTTCATAATTCAGTATAATATTAGCTGTGGGCTTGTCATATGTGTCTTTTATTATATTGAGTTAGATACCTTATATACCTAATTTGTTGGCAGGTTTAATCATAAAAAATGCAGAATTTGTATCATGAAATGATTTTCTTATTGATTTCTCTGTATCCATTGAGATGATCATGATTTGTATGCTTTATTCTGTTAATGTGGTATATCACATTTTTATATTTTGCAGGTTGAACCATTCTTGTATGCCAGAGCTTAATGTCACTTGATCATGGTGTACAATCCTTTTAATAGGTTGTTGAATTTTTTTTTCTATTTTTTTATTGAGGAGTTTTGCATCTTTGCTTATCAGGAGTATTAGTCTGTAACTTTTTTCTTGTAATATCTTTGTTAACAGGGAAATGCAGGTCTTATAAATTGAGGTGGAAATATTATCTTTATTTTATTTTGAAATTATGGGTATTTTTTCTTCTTTAAATGTTTTGAAGAACTTACCTGTGAAGACATCTTGGACTTGTTTAATTTGTAGGCTTTTCATTACTTCTTCTATCACCTCGCTTGTTATTGGTTTATTTAGACTTTTTACTCCTTTATAATTAAGTATCAGTTAACTGTATGTTTCTAAAAATTTATCTATTTCTTTGAATTTACCAAATTTGTCAGCATACAATTATAATAATTTATTTTTATCATTTGCCTTTCTGTGGTATCAGTTGTAACATTTCCTCTTTATAACTTTATTTACTTGAGTGGTCTCTTTCTCTTTTGTAATGTAGCTAAATGATTGTCAATTTTATCATTTTAAAAAAACAACTTGACCTTTTACTCATGTTTTTCTATATTCTCTATTCTGTATTTTATTCATTTATGCTCAGGTCTTTTGTATATGCTTACTTTTGCTAACTGTGGGCTAAATTTGTGTTTTATATTTTCCCCTCTTTTTCTACTTAAAGATATAAAGTTAGATTTCTTAATTTAGATTTTTCTTTTGTCTTAATATAGGTATTTATGGCGATGTATCTTCCTCTTAAAACTGCTTTGTTGGCTGGGCTCAGTGGCTCACCTCTGTAATCACAGCACTTTGGGAGGCAGAGGCAGGTGGATCACCTGAGGTCGAGAGTTCTAAACCACCCTGGCCAACATGACAAAACCCTTTCTCTACTAAAGTTACAAAAATTAGCTGGGCATGGTATGCATGCCTGTAGTCCTGGCTACTCAGGAGGCTGAGGTAGGAAAATTGCCTGAATCTGGAAGGTGGAGGTTTCAGTGAGCTGAGATCACCCCATTTCATTCCAGCATGGGCAAGAGAGTGAGACTATCTCAAAGCAAAGCAAAACAAAACAAAACAAAACAAAACAAAACAAAACAAAACAAAACAAAACCTGCTTTTGTCACATACCATAAATTTGACATGTTCTGTTTCCATTTTTATTTGTCTCAGATTTAAAAATTTTTTTTATTCATTCTTTGATTGGTTATCAAGAGCCTGCTGTTAAATTTAAATATATTTGTGAATTTTCTACTTTTTCATCTATTATTCTAATTTCATATTATTGGGTTGGAAAAAATATTTTATATAATTTATCTTTTTTAAATTTGTAAAGACTGTTTTGTGGCCTAAAATATGATCTATTCTAAAGAATGTTCCAAATGCACAAGAGAAAAAGTAGGAACTTTGCTGCTCTTGGATGAAATACTCTGCACAATTCTTTAAGTTCCATTTCGTCTAAAATTTTGTCCAAGTCCTCTGTTTCTTTACTGATTTTCTGTCTTGATTATATATTTGTTGTTAAAATGGACTGCTGAAGTTTTGTTTTGTTTTACTTTTTAATTGATAACGTTTTTATGTGTGTGCTTTTTTTTTCATTATATTTAAGTTCTGGGATACATGTGCAGAATGTACAGGTTTGTTACATAGGTACACATGTGCCATGGTGGTTTGCTGCACCTATCAACCCATCATCCACATTAAGTATTTCTCCTAATGCTATGCTTGCCTTAACTCCCCAACCCCCAACAGGCCCCAGTGTGTGATGTTCCCTTCCCTGTGTCCATGTGTTCTCATTGTTCAACTACCACTTATGAGTGAGAACATGCAATGTTTAGTTTTCTGTTCCTGTGTTGGTTTCCTGATAATAATGGTTTCCCGCTTCATCCATGTCCCAGCAAGGACACAGATTCATCCTTTTTTATGGCTGCATAGTATTTCATTGTGTATATGTGCCACATTTTCTTTATCCAGTCTATCATTGATGGGCATTTGGGTTGGTTTCAAATCTTTGTTATTGTGAATAATGCAGCAATAAACAAAAGTGTGCATGTGTCTTTATAGTAGAATGATTTATAATCCTTTGGGTACATACTCAGTAATTTGGTTTCTGGGTCAAATGGTATTCCTGGTTCTAGATCCTTGAAGGATCACCACAGTGTCTTCCACAATGGTTAACCTAATTTACACTCCCACCAGTAGTGTAAAAGTGTTCCTTTTTCTCCACATCTTGTCCAGCATCTCTGTTGTTTTCTGACTTTTTACGATTATCATTCTAACTGCTGTGAGATGGTATCTCAATGTGGTTTTGATTTGCATTTCTCTAATGACCAGTGATGATGAGCTTTTTCTGTTTGTTTGTTGGCTGCATAAATGTCAGCTTTTTAGAGGTATCTGTTCATATCCTTCACCCATTTTTTGATGGGGTTGTTCTTTTCTCTCTTGTAAATTTGCATAAGTTTCTTGTAGATTCTGGATATTAACCCTTTGTCATATAGATAGATTGCAAAACTTTTCTCCCATTCTTACGTTGCCTGTTCACTCTAGTGATAGTTTCTTTTGCTGTGCAGAAGTTCTTTAATTAGATCCTATTTGTCAATTTTAGCTTTTGTTGTTTTAGTCATGAAGTTTTTGCCCATGCCTATATCCTGAATGGGATTGTCTAGATTTTCTTCTAGAGTTTTTATAGTTTTAGATATTACCTTTAAGTTTTTAATACACCTTGAGTAAATTTTTGTAAAAAGTGTAAGAAGGGGGTCCAGTTTCAGTTTTCTGCACATGGCTAGCCAGTTTTCCCAACGGCACTTATTAAATAGGGGATCCTTTTCTCATTGTTTGTTTCTGTCAGGTTTTTCAAAGATCAGATGGTCGTAGATGTATGGTGTTATTTTTGAGGCCTTTACTCTGTTCCATTGGTCTATATATATGTTTTGGTATCACTACCATGCTGTTTTGGTTACTGTAGCCTTGAAGTATAGTTAGAAGTTAGGGAGCATGATGCCTCCTGCTTTGTTCTTTTTGTCTAGGATTGTCTTGGTTATATAGGCTCTTTTTCGGTTCCATATGAAATTTAAAGTATATTTTTCTAATTCTGTGAAGAAAGTCAGTGGTAGCTTGATGGGGATAGCATTGAATATATAAATTACTTTGGGTAGTATGGCCATTTTCATGATATTGATGCTTCCTCTCCATGAGCATGAAATGTTTTTCTGTTTGTTTGTGTCATCTCTTATTTCCTTGAGCAGTGGTTTGTAGTTCCCCTTAAAGAGGTCCTTCACATCCCTTGTAAGTTGTATTCCTAGGTATTTTATTCTTTTTATATCAATTATCAATGGGAATCCACTCATGACTTGGCTCTCTGTTTGTCTATTATTAGTGTATAGGAATGCTTGTGAATTTTGCACCTTGATTTTGTTTCCTGAGACTTTGCTGAAGTTGCTTATCAGCCTAAGGGGTTTTTGTGCTGAGATGATGGGGTTTTCTAAATATACAATCATGTCATTTGCAAGCAGAGACAATTTGAATTCCTCCCTCCCTATTTGAATATGCTTTATTTCTTTCTCTTGCCTGATTGCCCTGGCCAGAACTTTCAATACTATGTTGAATAGGAGTGATAAGAGAAGGCATCCTTGACTTATTCCAGTTTTCAAAGGGAACTTGACCCTGTCATTATGATGTTTGCTGGTTATTTTGCCATTAGTTGATGTAGTTTCTTCAAAGTGTCAATTGTCTTTACAATCAGTATTTTTTTTGTTGGTGCCTTTCAGATGGTGTCTCGGACAGGGTGTCTTTTTTGTTGACGTTCATCTATTCCCTTCTGTTTGTTAGTTTTCCTTCTAACAGTCAGGCCTCTGTGCTTCAGGTGTACTAGAGTTTGCTGGAAGTCCACTTCAGACCCCGTTTGCCTGGATGTCACCAGCAGAGGCTGCAAAACAGCAAATATTGCAACCTGTTCCTTCCTCTGGAAACTTCATCCCAGAGGGGCACCTGCCAGCTACCAGCCAGAACTCTCCTATATGAGGTGTCTGTCAACCCCTGCCGGGAGGTGTCTGTCGACCCCTGCTGGGAGGTGTCTCCCAGTCAGGAGGCATGGGGATCAGAGACCCACTTGAGAAGGTAGTCTGTCCCTTAGCAGAGTTCCAGTGCTGTGCTGTGAGATCAGCTGCTTTCATCAGAGCCAGCAGGCAGGCACATTTATGTCTGTTGAAGCTGCACCAATAGCTACCCCTTCCGTCAGGTGCACTGTCCCAGGGAGATGGAAGTTTGGTCTATAAGCCCCTAACTGGGGTCGCTGCCTTTCTTTCAGAGATGCCCTTCCCAGAGAAGAGGAATCGAGAGAGGTAATCTAGCTACTGCGGCTTTGCTGAGCTGCAGTGGACTTTACCAAGTTTGAACTTCCTGGCAGCTTTGTTCACACTGTGAGAAGAAAACCTCCTACTCAAGCCTCAGTAATGGCAGATGCCTCCCCGCCGACCACCAAGTTTGAGCAACCCAGGTCGACTTCAGACTGCTGTGCTGGCAGCAAGAATTTCAAGCTAGTGGATCGTAGCTTGCTGGGCTCCATGGGGGTGAGATCTGCTGAGCTAGACCACTTGGCTCCCTGGCTTCAGCCCCTTTTCAAGGGTAGTGAACAGTTCTGTTTTGTTGGTGTTCAAGGCGCAACTGGGGTATGAAAAAAATCTCCTGCAGCTAGTTCATGTCTGCCCAAATGGCCACACAGTCTTGTGTTTGAAACCCAGAGCCCTGGTGGTATAGGCACCCAAGGAAATCTCCAGGTCTGCAGGTTGTGAAGACAGTGGGAAAAGTATAATATCTGAGCCAGTATGCACTGCTCCTCATGACACAGCCCCTCATGGCTTCTGTTGGAGGAAGTTCCCCAACACCTTGCACTTCCCAGGTGAGGTAATGTCCCACCCTGTTTCTGCGTGCCCTCCGTGACTGCACCCACTGTCTAAGCAGTCCCAATGAGATGAACCGGGTACCTCGTTTGGAAATGCAGGAATCACCCACCTTCTGCATTGTTCTCACTGGGAGCTGCAGACTGGAGCAATTCCTATTTTGTTATGTTGCCGGCCACCTGAAGTTTCTTACAGTTTTTGTGTTGCTATCTATTGCTATCTTCAATTCAATTAATATTTAATTTATTTAGGGGCTTCATTGTTGGGTGCACATATATTTATAATTGTTATAGCCTCTTAACGAATTGACTTCTTTATAAATATATAATGATCCATTTTCTTGAAAAAATTATTCCATTTATATTTACAGTAATTATTAATAGTTTAGGACTCAGTATTATTATTTAAGTCCTTTGTTTCTTTTTCTCATGTTTCCTTCATTTGTGATTAATGGGATTTTCAAAGTGATATGTTTTGATTCCTTTCTCTATGTCATTTGTATATCAACAATAGATTTTCCACTGTGGTTACTACCATCTGGTTCCTGGTTATTGAAGACATTCTCCATGGATAAGGAGAAACAACAATACTTCCACTTCACTTCGACTTAAAGTATTCTCTTCGTTATTTCTTGTAAGGCAGGTTTAGCAGTGATGAATTCCCCAAGCATTTGTTTGTCAGCGAAAGTCTTTATCTTTCTTTCATATCTAAAGGACAGCTTTGTCAGGTATAATATTCATGTTTTTGTATTTACATTTTTTTCAACCCTTTGAATAGATTACTTTTTTCTCTCCTGGCCTCCTTGTGAGTCTTATAGTGAGATTCCTTTTTATGTAACATTCACATTTTCTCTTGCTACTTTCAGATTTTTCTTTGTCTTTTGATTTTGAAAGTATGATTATAATGTGGTTCATTGAAGATCTGTTTCTGTTTAATCTATTTGATATTCTTATGAATGTTCATTTTCTTTTCATATTTGGGAAGTTTTCTGTTATTATTTTTTGAAATAAACCTTCTGCCCATTTCTGTCTCTGCTACTTCAGGAATCTCATATTGTACATCTTGGTATATTTTGTAGTGACTCATAAGTCTCATAGGCTTTCTTTATATTTTATCATTCTTTTTTTCTGACTGGGTAAATTCAAATGATCTCCTTTTTTGCTTGCTTTTCTCTTTACTCGAATGAGTCTGCTGCTGCTGTTAAAATAGAAGTTTTCATTTCAGTAATTGTGCTTTTCAACTCCAGAAGTTCTCTTTAGTTCTTTTATGTTTTTTCAATCTCCTTATTTAACTTCTCATTTTATTTCTGTATTATATTCCTGAGTTAACTTAATTGTATACCTCTCTTCTCTTATACCTAACTGAGCTTCCTTAAGAATATTATTTTGAATACTTTCTCAGGCATTTTGTAGACGTTAATTTTGTTAAGGTTGGCTACTGAAGCTTTCTTTTGTTCTTTCAGCTTTGTTATGTTTTCATGATTACCCATAATCCTTATAATTTTTATAGGTTTTTGTGGATTTGAAGAAATAGACACATCTTCCAGTGTTAACAACCTGGCTTTGGTACATAAAACACTTACCAATTAGCCCCTCCAGAGATTATGACAGTCCAGCTAATGGGGTTCTCAGGTTGTTATGCTGCTAGAATCCTGAGAAGGGCTGACTTGGTGCCTGGGGCCATAAGAGTTTGCCTAACGCTGGTGACTGCCCAGGCCAGCCTGGTACCTGGAGTTATGGGGATGGTCATGGAGCTAGGGCCACAATGCTTGGCCTGGTATCAGATTAGCATGAACAGGGGCCAGCATGAAGCCTGGGATTATGGATGCCAGCCTGGTGCAGGGTTCCAGCCTGTTGCAATGAACACTGAGACAGGTCTGATGCTAGGGCCTGCAGTGGCTTCAACTGCTATTTCCCCCACATGGAAGATAACTTTCCTCATGCTATACCACATGGGGTTGGGGAAAGCGTGACATGAATAACGTAAAATTGTTCTTCTCATCTTCAGAACATCTCTTCCTATTTCTCCGTTCCATTCAGATGCTATTTATAATCTCTCATGTGAATTTTTCAGCTCTTGTGAAGCTATTTTTGCAAACCAGTGTTTATTCAAATTGATATTTTCGTGAAGACGTAAGTGCTGAAACTCCTATTCCTCCATCTTGCTGATTTTACTCACTGCCTAAAATTTTACATTGGATTTTGTTGCTTAATTCAAAGTTTCAAATGCTCTTAAAAATATCAGACATATGAAAATTTGAAAATGGCTTAAGTTTTAGAATAATAGGTTCAAAATATGTTTTAATACATGTGTTCTCTGAAATTTAAGAAAATACAAAATGTTTTACATCCATGAATGACTAGTTCAAATGATGTGGAGAACACTGTTGGCAAGGGTAAAAAGAAAATAATAATAAATGAAAGTAATGAGTAGTCTTACATTAAATAAGATTAAAGCTATGTATAAGATTTATTTTCTTTCAGGAAAATCAGGAACCATGAACTTGAAACCGCCCTGAAATATTCTGATTTTGTGGAGTTCAGGAGTAGTAACTAAAAGAAAAATGTGCATGTATGATAAAACCCCTCAGAGTTTGTCACAATGGAACTAGCAAAAGACTCAACTAGTTTCAGGCAGCAATTCTTAGCGATATAAAATGAAAAGTTAATGTTAGGAAAAAGATCCAGTGCCTTGTGGTTGCACTTGAAATAGAGTTTTTGCCTTTCAGTTGCATTAAACAAATAACCCTAAGGTCTGCAAAAGTAGCTAGAGTCAAAATTTAGATACAGATAGGGACAAGGGGAAATAGAAGCCAAGGCACAGAAGAGAGAGAGAATGAGAAAGAATGAGAGGATTCCTGTTTCATTGTCCAGGGTTATAGTCAGTAGCCACATGATGTTATTTAAAATTCAATTAACTGAAATAAAATTTTTTTCCATTTATTTTATTGCATTTTAGGTTTTGGGATACATGTGAAGAAAATGCAAGATTGTTGCGTAGGTACACACGTGGCAGTGTGATTTGCTGCCTTCCTCCCCATCACCTACATCTGGCATCTCTCCCCTTGCTATCTCTCCCCAACTCCCCACCCCCCACCGTCCCTCCGCTCTCTCCCCCCAACTGACCCCAGTGTGTAGTACTCCCCTCCCTGTGTCCATGTGTTCTCATTGTTCAACACCCACCTGTGAGTGAGAACATGTGGTGTTTGATCCTCTGCTTTTGTGTCAGTTTGCTGAGAATGATGGTTTCCAGGTTCATCCATGTCCCTACAAAGGACACAAACTCATCATTTTTGATGGCTGCATAATATTCCATGGTGTATATGTGCCACATTTTCCCTGTCCAGTCTATCATCGATGGGCATTTGGGCTGGTTCCAGGACTTTGCTATTGTAAACAGTGCTGCAATGACCATTCGTGTGCACATGTCCTTATAGTAGAACAATTTGCAATCCTTTGGATATATACCCAGTAATGGGATTGCTGGGTCAAATGGACAGTGTGGCAATTCCTCAAGGACCTAGAAATAGAAATTCCAACTGAAATAAAGATTTAAAAATTCAGCTCTTCAGCCTTGCCAGCCACATTTCCAGTGTTTAATAGTCACTAGTTGTCATCATGTTGAACAATTCTGATGAACTATATTTGCATTGTCACAGAAAGTGCTGGTAGAAAAAGCTGATTTAGAAAATCAGAGAGAAAGAGAGAGAAACCAGAGAGGAGGTAATTATAGGCTTAAACTGACGGATGAGTGAAATAACAAGAGTTAGTGAGAGTAACAGGTAGACATTAGAGAGATAAAAATTTGTTTTCTTTTTATTTCATCTTAATAGTTTGGGGGTACAGCCAGTTTTGGTTGTGTGGATAAGTTCCTCAGAGGTGTAGTCTGAGACTTGATTGCAGCTGTCATCTGAGTAGCATATACTGTATCTAGTATGTAGCCTTTTGTCCTTCGCCTCAGCTCTTGCCCTTTTTCAAAGAGTTCCTTTTGTAACTTACAGAAAAAAAAAATAAAATTAAGTACAATGTAGAGATAATAAACAGAAGCAGAAAAGGTATGAAAGCCTAAAAAGATCTGACTTGTTTGGTTTGTGTTTAAAAATGAACTCCATGACCATCACCCCAGCATGCATAATATTCAGCCTTTAAAAACTAAGGACCGAAAAGATTCTGGTCAGGGACATTATAAACTAAGCCCCCAAATTGTTTTCGTTGCATCCATTTGACTTTGAGAAAACACAAAAAATAAAATTTTACAATTTCTTTCCACATTCATAGATGAAATACAGCTACTGCCTTATCGGGGCAAGAAATACCATAAAAACCCTAGAAGAAAATCTAGGCAGACCATTCAGGACACAGGCGTAGGCAAGGACTTCCTGACCAAAACACCAAAAGCATTGGCAACAAAAGCCAAAATAGACAAATGGGACCTAATCAAACTTCACAGCTTCTACACGGCAAAAGAAACAGTCATTAGAGTGACTTGGCAACCAACAAAATGGGAAAAAAAATTTGCAGTTCACCCATCTGACAAAGGGCTGATATCCAGAATTTACAAAGAACTAAAACAGGTTTACAAGAAAAAAAAAACAAACAAGCCCATTCAAAAGTGGGCAAAGGATATGAACAGATACTTTACAAAAGAAGACATACATGAGGCCAACAAACATATGGAAAAATGCTCATTATCAGTGGTCATCAGAGAATTGCAGATCAAAACAACATTGAGATACCATCTCACGCCAGTTAGAACGGCAATCATTAAAAAATCTGGAGACAACAGATGCTGGAGAGGATATGGAGAAATAGGAACACTTTTACACTGTTGGTGGGAGTGTAAATTAGTTCAACCATTGTGGAAGACAGTGTGGTGATTCCTCAAGGACCTAGAAATAGAAATTCCATCTGGCCCAGCAATCTCATTACTGGGTATATATCCAAAGGATTATAAATCGTTCTATTATAAGGACACGTGCACACGAATGTTCATTGCAGCACTGTTTACAATAGCAAAGACCTGGAACCAACCCAAATGCCCATCGATGATAGACTGGACAGGGAAAATGTGGCACATATACACCATGGAATATTATGCAGCCATCAAAAACGATGAGTTTGTGTCCTTTGTAGGGACATGGATGAACCTGGAAAGCATCATTCTCAGCAAACTGACACAAGAGCAGAAGATCAAACACCGCATGTTCTCATTCATAGGCAGGTGTTGAACAATGAGAACACATGGACACAGGGAGGGGAGCACTACACACTGGGGTCAGTTGGGGGGAGAGAGCGGAGGGACAGTGAGGGGTGGGGAGTTGGGGAGAGATAGCATGGGGAGAAATGCCAGATAGAGGTGATGGGGAGGAAGGCAGCAAATCACACTGTCTCGTGTGTACCTATGCAACAATCTTGCATGTTCTTCACATGTACCCCAAAACCTAAAATGCAATGAAATAAGTTTAAAAAAAAAGATAAGAGAAAGACTATAAAAAAGGAAAGCCAGAGTTATTAATACATTAAATTTTTGTTATAACTTGACATCCTAACACTTTTCAAACTTTTCCTTTCTCTGAAAAAATGGAATACAAATTGTACAAGGAAAACAAATTATTTTTTAAACAAAATATATTTTAAAGGTTAAGAAATACAATTAAGAATTGAAAGACAATCATCTAAATGTTATGTAGGAAAATATACAGGCATTTAAATGTAATGTAATCTATGTTTATTGTCTGCTGCTTTGAATGGAAGAATTTACCTACATGTTTTCCAAGGATTACACTGGGAGATCATTTGATTTTTATTTTAAAAAATCTCTGAAAGAGGGATTACACGAGAAAAACACATTCTACAATGATGACAAACACGTAAATATTGACTCTCCTTGGAAGAAAAGAGGTGTAGCGTCTCTGTGAATTGGCTGTATAGTGAAAATATAAATTTAGGAGGAAACTTTAAGATATTGCTTTCAGGAGAAATGATACACATTAAAAAATAGGTTATTATTACCAAGTAAGGAATCTGACAATTATCAATTATCATCTTTCTTTCTTTTCATCCCTTGTTTTGAGAGAGTGGTTTACATTTACTAATCTGTAGTAAATGTACTATTCTGTCTCACTTTCAATTTTCTCCTCTATTTAGTAGAATAAAATTATACTAAACTGGTTGTTTCACTCTATTTGCCCTTTTCCCTTTTAATTTATTGTAGATATCAATTACATCTCCAAACATATTTTCTGGGTAGAACAATCTTTATATTCTGACACATTTTTCAATTCCTAGATTTATCTACCTAGATAGAGAAATTTAGAACTCACATTATTTTTTTCTCATATACCTAATTTTCTCATCATTTCTTATTAATATCATTAACTTTCTTCTCCTTTTATCCCAGTCATCTCTCTAATTTGGACTGATGCCTCTCATTTGTGAATCTGTATTCATGTAGCTGCATATGTGTGGAAATATATATAATCTTACTCTAATGTTCATATATGGTATTGGAACTTCAACTCGAACGCCTGTGACTTCCAGTAAGCTCCCTAAAATAGAGAAGTCTTATTATTTTTTAATTATAGAGAGATTTGTGATGAATTGAACCACAAAAGTACATTGAGATTATTTAGAAGATGCCTATATAATTTTTTAATAAATAATTTGGTTTTTTTTCTCAGTGATAAAATTATTCTGCTAAATAAACTATGAGACTGAGATGGACAATGATTTATGATTCCTGGGCTTTCTTCAAATGGCTTTGATCATGCAAGGGAATATTATTTTTTAACTATCTCAGTCTATGATTAAACAGAAATCATGAAGGACTAGACATTTAGAGTGGAAGCAGAATACTGACAGTCAGAGAAAGCAAGTAAGGATAGCAGAGAAACTTTGTTTAACATGTGACAAACAGTGATAATTAAAGGGAGAAATGACTCGACATAATTAAACAACATGAAGATTTATTTTGAGCCACTTTGACAAGCTTATATCTAAGTTTAGCCTTTTTGAGAATGAAAGGCACTGACATTTACAACATTTTGAAAATAGTAAAGTCTACTTTAAACTTCAATTACCAGAAAACTAAAATAACTTGGGATAAAATTTCATCTTTCAAGACCATATTAATGTATCTAAGTCCTTAGTAGCAAATATAATCTCCATGGCTGTGTGAAATTTTGATATTTTTGGTTAACTGCTGCTTTCATGGTATATATATTATGCTCAGACATAGAAGATTTTCAATAAAATTTCATCATTCATACTATCATTTATTGTTCAATCACTGTTAACTGAGTATGCTCTCTTTCCCAAGCATGTGCTAAGGCTGCAAATATAAATAAGGTCAAGGAATCTAGAGAGGTGCAGCCAAATGACAGAAAATATTATATATGATACATTTGGATGTAAGTAAAAAGGAATTGCTAATTTGGTTTTCCTTCCTTCCTTCCTTCCCTCCTTTCTTCATTACCTCCCCCCTCCCTCCCTCTTTCTTTCTCTCTCTCTCTCTCTCTTTCTTTCTTTCCTTCCTTCTTTCTTTCTTTCTTCTTTTTTTCTTTCCATGATGGAGTCTCTCTCTGTTGCCCAGGCTGGAGTGCAGTGGCATGATCTCTGCTCACTGCAACCTACCAGGTTCAAGCAATTCTCCTGTCTCAGCCTCCAGAGTAGCTGTGATTACAGGTGCGTATCACCACCCCTGGCTAATTTTTGTATTTTTAGTAGAGACGGGTTTTCACATGTTGGTCAAGCTGGTCTCAAACTCACAAGAAGTGATTTGTCCTCTTTGGTCTCCCAAAATGCTGGGATTACAGGCGTGAGCCATTGCACCTGGCCAGAAATTGCTAAATTTTATAGAGATGCAGACAAGTCCTTCTTCAAGCTACTTACCAGACAAATTGAAGAGAAACAGATGTGATAGTTGGACAAAACATGCAGATAAGTATGAAGGTCAAGTGAAGAGCAGGGGCCGATGCCTTATGTTTTTATCAGAACTCTGATCTCTCAGTTCTAGGGGATGGATACCAAAAGGGTCTTTCTAATTTTTTTTAAGAATGTAACGAGTTAATATATATTTAAGTCACTCATAGAATTATTCTGGCACATGATTAGCACTCAATAAACACTGCTGTTATTGTTACTTACTATGACATTATTTATTCTCATACTAACAACCAGTATCCATTACATTAGTATCATGCCTTATATTTTGTTTGCTGAAGATGCGCAGAATAATTAGTGTTTAATGTTGAGATGATGGATTTTTTTATTGAATAAATTCTTGCTCTAGAAGAGAGAAATCCTGGGGGGAATAAGCAAAATATAAAAATATACAAAAGTATTCTCTTATATGTTTAATTATAGACTATTCTAAGCATGTTAAATGACAAAATCAAGGCAATTAACATAATAGATTTTAAAAGTTTTGTAGACATTTCATCCAAATATTTCTCAAAAATAAGCACTAGTTCTTACTGAGTTTCTAAGACAGACAGAGGGCCAGCAGTAGAAAGCTACCTGAAAATGAACATAGCCTCTGCGTTCCAGTTTTCCTTCTGCCATTATAGCAGACTAATAAAACTTGACTAGTCTTTGGAGGTTTTTTGTTTTCTTTTGTTTTGTTTAAATATGATTAGTGATACCAACGTACAGTTTCCTTCTGGGTATTGGGTAAGAATAACATAAGTTAAAATGCTGTGGCAGTATCATTTAAATAAAATTTAAAATGACAAATTAGGGAACTTTGAAGTTCAGCAATGAGACAAATTGGGACCAGTTATCTGGTATTTTATGTACTCAGTGGGAGGCAATACTTTCCACTTTGTTTATCTACTGAATATTTTAAAACAAAATAGTATATTTTGAAAATGATTTCCTGCAGATACCTTATTATGAACTTCTGCTGCTGAAGAATTTGCTGAAAATTCTCTGATTTGGTATGGATATGGTATTTCCACATCTGGAGTAAGATTCTTCCAAATGTGTAGCTACTCCATAAAACACTAACTGCAGAGGTTATAGCAACAGCTTCTGAAAACAAAATTTAAACTACTCAACCTGAAAATACACATGTATTTCAAATAAGTCAATTTTGGCAGAAAAGGAAAAGAGGATTAAGAGCCATGTTTATATGTATATGAACACTGGTGCCTTTGGAATCACTCTATCGCCTTTCATATGATATTGTAATGTTGCTCCCCACAAACAGGAGGGAAGGTTGCCATCACAGATTGTCTAATGCACTCTCCTTTGTGCAATCAACTTCATTTTTTTGACAGCAGATATGCAGCTCTACATTATCCCTTTCACAGTTCAATCTTGAGGCCAAGCAGGGTGCATCATGGCTGTAATACTAGAACTTTGGAAGGCCGATGTGGGTGGATCACCTGAGATCAGGAGTTCAAGACCGGTCTGGCCAGCACGGTTAAACTCCATCTCACTAAAAGTATAAAAATTAGCTGGGCGTGGTGTTGCACACCTGTAATCCCAGCTATTTAGGAGGCTGAGTAAGGAGAATCTCTTCAACCTGGGAGGCCAGGTTTGCAATGAGCAGAGATCAGGCGACAGCACTCCAGCCTGGCTGACAGAGCCAGACTCTGTTTCAAAAAATAAGTAAAATAAAGTAAAATAAAATAGAAGCTCAAACTTGAAGAAGAGTAATGAAAACAAGTTAAGGGGAAGGGGACATGAGAACATCTTGGTCAAAGGATATATAATTACAATTAGATAACAGTAATTTTTAAAAAGACAGAAAAGACAAATATATAGCAACAAAAAGTTGAGAAGTGATTTCCTTTGTCCAAATTACAGTGAGGAGACAAATGAGAAATGACTGTTAATGGTTGTGGAGTTTTTTTTATCAGGTATTAATGCTGTAAAATTGATTGTAGTATTGGTTGTACAACTTTCTGATCATACTAAAAATCACTGGATCATACATTTTGCATAGGCAAATTGTATGATATGTAAATTATATCTTAAAAATTGTTTAAAAATAACTTTTTCTGCATTTATATTTCGCCTTTTTATTTTGTTTTGTTTTCTAACACAGACATAAATATTTATGCATACCTAATAAAGCTTTCTTCAAAAATGTTTATAATTATTCCTGGATCAACAGCTTGATTCTTTAATAAGAAAACAAGGGAATTCTGTTACATTGATGTATTTCAGGACTATTAAAACAAATAACATAATTTAATAAAATGAAATTAAATATGAAAACTAAAGCCTGCTGAAGTTAGATAATGAAGTTTATATGTTCATGTGTATAGACAATATATAGTATAGGCTTATTACCAAAGTTACTATGGACAATACTTACATATATATCCTCATTTCCTTTCAAATTAAAACAACATTACAAGGTATTTAAAACTAATATTTAAAGTTTATTTAAAGATGATTTTTTTACCTATGTATTCCGTTTATTTCTTTTAAAAATTCTTAGAAGAAAAATGAAAATAATTTTTATTCACTGAGATATCCATTTTGTAAAATTAAAAACACTTATGGCTAGACAGTCATTAATGCAGTTTTCTACATCTTACACTAGTCAGGATGGTTTTAATTAAAAAGTCAAAAAATAAATGTTGGCAAAGCTGCGGAGAAAAGAGAGCACTAATACACTGTTATAAGGATGTAAATTATTTCAACTACTCTGAACAACATTCTGAAGATTTCTCAAATAACTTGAAACAGAACTATCATTCAACCCAGCAATCTCATTACTGGATATATACCCAACGGAAAATAACTATTCTAACCAAAAGTCATATTCACATGTATTTTCACTGCAGCACTATTCACAGTAGAAAAGACCTGTAGTCAACACAGGTGCCCATCAAGGGTGGAAGGGATAAAGAACATGTAGTATGTATACACCATGGAATACTACTCAGCCATTAAAAATAATGAAGCTATGTCCTTGCAGCAATAGGGGTGTAGCTGGATGCCATTATTTTAATAATTAACATAGGAGCCGAAATTAACATAGGAACCGAAAATCTTAAATACTTAATGCTCTCACTTATGAGTGAAAGCTAAACACTGGGTACACATGCACATAAAGTTGGGAGCAATAATCCACTGAGGACTCCTAGAGGGATGAGTCAGAGAGGGAGGCAAGGGCTTAAAAAGTACATATTGGGTACTATGCTCACTATCTGGGTGATGGATGTATTTGTACTCCAAGTATCAGCATCACAAAATATACCTCTGTAAAAAACCTGCACATGTACTTTGATTCTAAAATGAAAGTTGAAAAAATGAAATAAAATTAAATAAGAAGTGTCTCTGTACCTCTATGCAACTAGTTTCCCAGGAGAATAGAAAAAAAAAAAAGAATAAGACAATTATTTGAAGATACGAGGAATGGGAATGTTTCCAGTAGATGAAAATTATTAATTATATATACAAGAAGTTTAGCAAAACCCCAATATACTATTTGTATATCCTTTGCTTAAGTGATTTAAACCAAAGAAAAAGAGAAAATCTCAAGGGGCAACAAAAGAATACTCATTACATGCACATGTGCCTTTTTACAGTAGAAAACAACATAAGTGACTAGTGACTTCTGATCAGAAAAAAAATAAAAGTGAAAAGAAAATAGAATTTCAAAATGGCAGAAAGAAAATAAATCAGAATTTTAATTTTATATTCAGTAAAGATATTATTTTAAATTTCAGCAGGTTTCAAAAAATATTTCCAGTCAAAAGCTGAAAGTTTTTCATCCAGTGAATTCACCATGAAGAATAATAAAAATGTTCTTCAAGCTGAAGGGAAAAATTAACAGATAACCAGACTTACGCTATGTAACTAAAAGCTCCAGAAAAAGAATATACCTAAAAAATTATAAAAATGCAGATTTTTAGTATTCTTTCATATGTAGAGTCCTAAAATTATTGATATTATTTTAAATTAAATAAAATAGTTTATATTGTAAAAGAAAGTAAAATATAAAACAAGAAGTACACAAAACTTGGAAGAAAATAAACATATGGACACAAGGAGGGGAGCATCACACACTGGGGTCTGTTGGGGGGAAATAGGGGAGGGACAGTGGGGGGTGGGGAGTTGAGGAGAGATAGCATGGGGAGAAATGCCAGATATAGATGATGGGGAGGAAGGCAGAAAATCACACTGCCATGTGTATACCTATGCAATAATATTGCATGTTCTTCACATGTACCCCAAAACCTAAAATGCAATTAAAAAAAGAAAATAAACATATTTTACTCTTATAGTATTGTTCCTATAATAATTATGAAATAGAATAATATTTGCATATTAAAATGCACAGCATAGTGAAAAGAAACATAGATAGGTATATTCACAAGAAAGAAAACAGGGAAGACAAAGAAAGAAAAAATAAACACAAATCAGATAAATGAATGCTGGACATCAAGATGGAAAACTTAAATCAGATAATTATTAATTGTATATGTTTGAATTAAGTTTTCACTTAAAAGGCAAAGATGCCAGAAATAATGAACAAGTAAGGCAATGTTATATATTGCTAACAAGAAACACATTTTAAATATGTAGATATACACAAGCTGAAACTAAAATATTGAAAATGACATACTATGTAAACACTAAGCTAAAGTGGCCTAGTTTGGCTATATTACTACTATATGGTGTAACTTCCACTGGCTAGGAAATTTCTTAACCTTATAGAGGGCGACGTAGGGCATCTAAGACTGTACTTATCATTAAAAAATTGAATGCTTTCTCCTTGACCTCAGGAACAAGATAAGCCTATCGCTCTGCCTTCACCTTTCGATTAAATGTTGTATGAGATAACATGTGAAATATATAACTGATGATTTTTAATAGATGCAGGGTTGTACATGCATAAACTAATTATATCAAGTTGCTTCCTTTTGTTCAAAGGCTTTAATTTCTGTTTTTGTAGTACTTTCCTGGTGATTTGATCTATTCGCTCATGTACAAGTCAGGGGTACTAAAACAAGACGTTCAATGTGCATGTGGGGAGACTTGCCCATCGTGTCCTTTATGGTAGGATGATGAACTTTCTGTCACTTACTGTGAAAATCACTGCTGATAATATTATTTTTATTTGGTTTTGGGTTTGTCATACATTTTTGAGAAGATAACACCCATTTCTTATCAGCCATCTAAATAAAGCATTAACAATTAGAACATCAAATAGTAGAAATCTTTGGCTAGCCCTCTATCCTCCTGAGAGCAGGATAGTCTCCCAACATTTAGGTTTTTGTCTCAGGTCAAATAATTTTGGTTTGCTGCTCTCTAGAGCATAATCCTCCTCTTCTTTAATTTTTTAAAAAAATGTCCATAGGTTTTTGAGGAACGGGCAGTGTTTAGTTACATGAATAAGTGCTTTAGTGGTTATTTGTGAGACCTTGGTGCCCCCATTATCTGAGCAGCGTACACTGTACCCGATTTGTAGTCTTTTATCCTTCACCCTCCTCCCACTCTTTCTTCCAAGTCCCCAGAATCCATCGTACCATTCTTACGCCTTTTCATCCTCATAATTTAGCTCCCATTTATAAGCAAGAACATACAATGTTTGGTTTTCCATTCCTGAATTACTTCACTTAAAATAATGGTCTTCAGTTCCATCCTGCAAATGCCATTATTTCATTCCTTTTTATGGCTGAATAGTATTCTATCTTCTTTTAAGTAGAGAAACTGCAATCTCCTGCATGTATGGAGAAGGGAGAGGAAACTTTGGTGGAATTTATTCTAAATTAGGCCTTCAACTAGTCCCCCTGGTTTTAATGTTACCTTCCTTCATCTTCCAAAGTTGACTGTCACCAATTACTATGGTTTCAGGAAAATGTTTAGGAGTATATTAATTACCTTTTGGCTTCTGCCACTGAAAAATTAAAATACTGTCCTCTGAAGTTTATTGCATTTAATGAAAAGATCCGTCATCTCTTTAATCCTTTTAAACACACTTAGGCTATATGCAAGTGTGCCTGTGTGTGCTAATTAACTTTTGTCTTTCTGAAATGTTACACTCTTGAGGTTGACTTTGAGTTTAAGGCCATGGCTTGAGGTCTCCTCCTGCATTTGACTATTGACTTTCACTTACTCTGAATGTTGTCATTTTTGATTTTGAGCTTATGAGCCCATCTTAATGTAGCATCTTTTGATTTTCCCCTTTGTAAATCCTACATGAACTAATACATTCCTCCAGAGCAACTTTTCATTTGATTCCTAGATCCCCCAAGGGTTTCCACCACACCAGGATCATTTTTAAATTGCCAGCTTCTCAGCTTGAGGTATCCCCATATTATGAGGGCAGTGTAAGTCTGTGTTCAAACATGACAAAGTTGCAGGCTACTCTTTGGCTTTCTGTTGAGGATTTTTTCCAACATACATGGCAAAGTAAATTTCACTTTATCTGGTGACAGATTGAGTTAGTGCTTTTATTACTGATACTGGAAGTCTTTGCTCCTACCAATTCTTTAGGATTTTTGTAAGCATGAAAGCCCACTACTCTATTACTATTTCAATAACTGTGCATGGCTGCTGCTTTATTAACTTATTTACCTCTTTGTCTAGTTCACAGAATAATTTTCATTTCTGGCATCTATGATGCCCCAACATTTTTTTGTAATGTATACTATATTTTAAGTCATAATTTATCCAGAACATTTAGTTTTCCTTTTTCAGAAATAAATAATTGTAAATATGTTACTTTAATTCACTACACATTATAAGTAGTATTTTGAAGAGATAACTGTGTATTTGTGTTTCTTAACAGTGATACCTGTTCAAGAAGAATAACTTTCAAAGGCGGACCACAGTGTTTGCATTTGTATGTATGCATGTGTGTGTCTTTCCTTTTTCAATATCCTTTTTGAAAATCTCACAGCTTTCAGTGCTATCGTATTTGTTCATGTGCTGCTCAGTTCCTGAGACCTTCACTTGCATTGGTTTTTTGCTGCACTAGGTAGATTTTCTCAATCATCAAAATAAACTCTTGAGGATTCTGCTCTATCTTTTCACCTATCTTCCAAGTGATACCTTCTCAAGTGTCTTACATTATATCTTTTTATTTGACATTGTAGTCCCAGGATTTCCCCAAGCAAATAATTTGCAAGTGCAGATGGTGGCTTTTCCTAAGTACATGGATCTCTTTAGAAATACACTGTTAGTGAAATGGTTGATTTGTGAGGCAGTCTTATCAGTTGATGGTGTGGATGGTTCAGAGTGACATTTTGAAGCTACTCTAGAATCTTCAGGTGATATCCATGGCAGGTCAGTGTTTCACAGAAGGAGAGATTTTGTGTTCAGCATTGCTCTATTGACTTCTTGTTCAATTTGTCCTTTCTTGCCATAAGCTATGATAATTCAGAAATAGATGCTGGCTTTCTCTATTATACAAGTATCTACCACTTGCCAGATAATACACCTCATGACAGGATTGCCTTAGAAGAAATTTGTGTGTTTGAAGACATTGCCTGATTCTTAACAGAAAACACTAGCGTATCCACAGTTTTTGTTGCAGGTGTTATATGTTGTAAAAGATGACAATTCTTCAAATTTATTCAAGTAAATAGGCACACAAGTATGCATAATTGTACAAATACATACATGTTGGGAAAAGCAGCAAAGGAGAAAGGACTTACAGCGTGCCTACATAAATTGGTTATGAGTAACATGTATACAAGGAACAACAAACTGTGGAAGGCCGCAGGAGGGTCTCTGAAGAAGAAGACCTTTCCATGTCTCATGTTCCGGTGCAGGGTGACCTAGACTCTGTTTCCATAAACATTGTGCTCAAGGACGTAAAACCCCTTCATAGCACTATGATGTAACCAGATTTGTAGGCTCCTTGTAAGGCCTGAATTCCACAAGCTGCATGTAGATAATAAATTAAAGATAACCACATGTTCTTGTTTTGTGAAACTCCCAAACTGCCACTGTTATCAATCTTTAGAATGATACACCAGTTCTGGCTCCCTGATTCAGTTCTGGCTCACTGATTTACTCCACCATCACCCTCTCCCCATCATCACTCCACCCCTACTCTGTAGATCAAAGTAATTGTAACCAATAAATAGAGTGGATGATCAGAGCTCAGGACCTTCACTGACTCCTCCAAAGTAATAAAGTGATGGCCCCCTGGTCCCACTACCTCTCTTAATCTGTCTTTTTCTCATTCCTCACTGAGCACAGGGTGTCCATGGGTGATGTAGAGCTGGCTCCCTACATTCTGGCAACATGTGGGGCTCATGGATTCCCTACATTCTGATGCCCAGTGTGGGGCTCATAGATTCCCTACACTACATATACAAATTTTATGCATACATAAATATATGTATATGTCTGTGTATGTGTGTGTGTGTTGGGCATCCCTAATCCAAAATCTAAAGTTCAAAATGCTCCAAAATCCAAAACGTTTTGGGATCTGACTTGTGCTCAGTGGAAATGCTCATTGGAGCATTTTGGATTTCAGATTTTTTGAACTAGGGATATTGAATATGGTAAGTGTCCCAAAGTCTGAATAAAGAATATTAAAAATTCAAAACACTTCTGGTTCCAAGTATTTAGGATAAGGGAGACTCAAACTGTATAACAATGTGTGTGTGTGTGTGTGTGTGTGTGTGTGTGTGTGTGTGCATTTACATTTACTATTTTTGTGAACTCATGTAATGTTATTGTATTTAACAAATATCATCTTCATGCAAACATGTTAAAATTTATATTGCAAGCACTATTTTTCCTTCTAAACACCAGTCACATATTTCTAACTCTCCATTTAATAGCTATTTTCAGCTCCTCAATCACTATTTGATAAAAATCTCAAATTTTCCACCTTCAAAAATCAGTTTTTTTAAATGCTCATTTTCCCATCTCCCAGTCTTCCCGCATTTCAGTTGATCGCAGCGTCTATTGATCAGTTGAAAACGCCTGCGGTTATCTTTAACTCTTGGGTTTCACTCTTAAGCCATAGCCAATCAGTCATAATTTTTGGTTTTTATTTCTTCAAAATATGTGTAAAATCTAAAATTTCCCAACACTTCCACTACTAGAACAAGACGTTCATTCTGTCTCACTTGAATCACCATACTAGCTCCCTTCAATGCTCTTCTTGATTTTGATTTTTCATCCTTTCCTCGCTCTAGTCATAGAAAAGTTTAACGTAACTCAGACGATATCACTACCCTGCTTAAAATCCATGGCTTCCCATTTCAATCTGCAAACATTACTTACAAAAATTTCTATGGTGTTGGCAGAATTATTACCACAATTTTACAAATAGAGTATCTAAAAGATAGAGAAGATCAGTTTATGGATCCAGATTACCTGGCTAAGGGTGACAGCACAGGGTTTGAATCTAAGCAGTCTTTTTCCAGCATCTATGCTTAAATTGTAACAATGTAGTGTATCCTGGCAGTAAGAGACCATAGGCTCTGCTGGACTGGCACTCACTCTCTCCTCCAGCTCCTCCTGATCTACCTTACTTTACGTCCTTTTAGTCTATTGCATGTTCTGTCAAACTGAACTTGTTGATATATCCCAGATAGTTCAGTCACAGTTCTGCATCGGGTTCTCTGTACTGGCTTTTCTCTTCTGCTCTAATGTTCTTCTACCAGAAATCTATTTGTTTCACATTCTAACCACATACCTATACTAAAATAATATTTAAGAGTAGTATCTTCTCATTGAGACCCAGCCTCACTTCTTTTTTTTTTTTTTTTTTTTTT
>NW_016107359.1:7623351-7625609 GCF_001604975.1 Cebus imitator
TTTGGCTCTCTTTAAGTCTATTATTGGTGTATAGGAATGCATGTGATTTTTGCACATTGATTTTGTATCCTGAGACTTTGCTGAACTTGCTTATCAGTTTCAGAAGATCTGAGGCTGAGACGGTGGGGTCTTCTAGATATACAATCATGTCGTCTGCAAATAGAGACAATTTGACTTCCTCCTTTCCAATTTGAATGCCCTTTATTTCTTTTTCTTGCCTGATTGCTCTGGCTAGAACTTCTAATACTATATAGAATAGCAGTGGTGGGAGAGGGCATCCTTGTCTGGTGCCACATTTCAAGGGGAATGGTTCCAGTTTTTGCCCATTCAGTATGATATTGGCTGTTGGTTTGTCATAAATAGCTTTTATTATTTTGAGATACGTTCCATCAATACCTAGCTTATTGAGGGTTTTTAGCATAAAGGGCTGTTGAATTTTGTCAAAGGCCTTCTCTGCATCAATTGAGATAATCATGTGATTTTTGTCTTTGGTTCTGTTTATGTGGTGAATTATGTTTATAGACTTGCGTATGTTGAACCAGCCTTGCATCCCCAGCATGAAGCCTACTTGCCTCACTTTTTTATTGAAAATTTTAACATCCTCTCCTATAGCCTCAGACTACTGTGTTTTTTTACAAGTCAATAGAACAAAGCTTAACACAAAGTAATATAGTTTTTTTCTTTTGTAGATGGAGTTTTACTCTGTTGCCCAGACTGGAGTGCAGTGGTGCAATCTCAGCTCAATGCAACCTCCACCTCCTGAGTTAAGGATTCTCCTGCCTCAGCCTCCTGAGTAGCTGGGATTACAGGCTTGTGCCATCACACTCAGCTAATTTTTGTATTTTTAATGGAGATGGGGTTTCACCATATAGGTCAGGCTGGTATTGAACTCCTGACCTTATGATCTGCCTGCCTCTTCCTCCTAAAGTGCTGGAATTACAGGCATGAGCCACCACGTCCAGCCAGTCTCAGTCTAAACTGCCTTACATGGCTGAGTGTTTGTCCACAAATCTATTGTCCTCTAATGTAATATTAAATTTAGTTCCAAATTAATTACACTTATTTAATTTTGGTGTCCAACAGAACAAAAATAAAGAATACAATTAGTATTAGAAATAGAGTAATATAAGTTATATTGTATATATTCTAATCACTCTTTAAATTTATATACAAGCTTTTCCTCTGACTTTATTGTAAAATAGTTAAAAACATTTCCAAATTGTGATAAGTGAAAATGCATTTAAATTTATATGGAAAAGTTAATTATTGAGGTCAGAATTTCTAATTTTTTAAGGCTAACTTTGGAAACAAAATAAACTAAATCTAATGAAGAATGTTAAAGTGGTATTTTATTATTTCCAGCATCACTGTGATTTCTCCTTCAACCAATTTTCACCGTATTTATCTCTCTTTATAAATAAATATAAAGGTATTTTGAAAATAAGCTAATAGCAAATGTTTATAGAACACGTGCTGAATCTAAATCTAAGTATGTTAATACAGGATTCCATTTAACGAACACAAATATTTATGAGGTTCTGTTATATCCTGTATTTTATGAATAAGAAATTTAGTTTACAGAGTTTAAATGGCTCAATTGAGTTTACTCAATTAGTGACTCATCCAAAATATAAGTTTAATATTTCCTCCCAATGGAGAAACTTTCATTGCCCAATGAAATCCCTAAATTTTCTTTTCTAATTCTTAGTATTCAGAAATATAAAATTATTTATACCTATGTTAATTTTAGAATGTTTATTCCTATGGCTATTATCATTTCACAATGCCCATTTGTATTAATAAATTGTATGTCCTCTTAATTTAAGACCATAAATCTAGTATTCAAATTACTTTTTCTTTTTTTTCTTAATTTATTTATTTTATTAAATTTTAGGTTTTGGGGTACATGTGAAGAACATGCAAGATTGTTACATAGGTACGCACATGGCAGTGTGATTTGTTGCCTTCCTCCCCATCACCTACATCTGGCATCTTTCCCCTTGCTATCTCTCCCCAACTCCCCACCCCCCACCGTCCCTCCCCTATTTCCCCTCAAAAGACCCCAGTGTGTAGTGCTCCCCTCCCTGTGTCCATGTGTTCTCATTGTTCAACACCTGCCTATGAATGAAAACATGCGGTGTTTGATCTTCTGCTCTTGTGTCAGTTTGCTGAGAATGATGGTTTCCAGGTTCATCCATGTCCCTACAAAGGACACAAACTCATCGTTTTTGATGGCTACATAATATTCCATGGTGTAT
>NW_016107359.1:7627549-7692854 GCF_001604975.1 Cebus imitator
TTATTGAGGGTTTTTAGCATAAAGGGCTGTTGAATTTTGTCAAAGGCCTTCTCTGCATCAATTGAGATAATCATGTGGTTTTTGTCTTTGGTTCTGTTTATGTGGTGAATTACGTTTTTATACCTGCGTATGTTGAACCAGTCTTGCATCCCTGGGATGAAGCCTACTTGATCATGGTGGATAAGCTTTTTGATGTGCTGTTGCAATCGGCTTGCCATTATTTTATTGAAGATTTTTGCATCTATGTTCATCATGGATATTGGCCTGAAGTTTTCTTTTCTTGTTGAGTCTCTGCCGGGTTTTGTGATCGGATGATGTTGGTGTCATGAAATGATTTGGGAAGAATTCCCTCTATTTGTATTGTTTGGAATAGTTTCAGAAGGAATGGCACCAGCTCCTCTTTGTATGTCTGATAGAATTCGGCTGTGAACCCATCTGGGCCTGGACTTTTTTTGGGTGGTAAGCTCTTAATTGCTGCCTCAGCTTCAGACCTTGTTATGGGTCTGTTCAGGGTTTCGGATTCTTCCTGGTTTAAGCTTGGGAGGAGGCAAGTGTCCAGGAATTTATCCATTTCTTCCAGGTTTACTAGTTTATGTGTGTAGAGTTGTTTGTAATAATCTCTGATGATGGTTTGAATTTCTGTGGAATCTGTGGTGATATCCCCTTTATCGTTTTTTATTGCATCAATTTGGTTATTCTCTCTTTTCTTTTTTATTAACCTTGCTAGTGGTCTGTCTATTTTGTTGGTCTTTTCAAAAAACCAGCTCCTGGATTTGTTGATTTTTTTGAAGGATTTTTTTGTCTCTATCTCCTTCAGTTCTGCTCTGATCTTAGCTATTTCTTGTCTTCTGCTAGGTTTTGAGTTTTTTTTGATCTTGCTCCTCTAGCTCTTTCAATTTTGATGATAGGGTGTCAATTTTTGATCTCTCCTTGCTTCTCATGTGGGCACTTATTGCTATGTATTTTCCTCTAGAGACTGCTTTAAAAGTGTCCCAGAGATTCTGGTATGTTGTGTCTTCATTCTCGTTGGTTTCGAAGAACATCTTTTTTTCTGCCTTCATTTCATTGCTTATCCAGTCAACATTCAAGAGCAAGTTGTTCAGTTTCCATGAAGCTATGCGGTTCTGGGTCAGTTTTTGAATTCTGAGTTCTAACTTGATTGCACTGTGGTCTGAGAGACTGTTTGTTATGATTTCCATTTTTCCACATTTGCTGAGGAGTGATTTACTCCCAATTATGTGGTGAATTTTAGAGTAGGTGTGATGTGGTGCTGAGAAGAATGTATATTCTGTGGATTTGGGGTGGAGAGTTCTGCAAATGTCTATTAGGTTTGCTTGGTCCAGGTCTGAGTTCAAGTCCTGGATATCCTTGTTAATTTTCTGTCTGTTTGATCTGTCTAATATTGACAATGGGGTGTTAAAGTCTCCTACTATAATTGTGTAGGAGTCTAAGTCTCTTTGTAAGTCATTAAGAACTTGCCTTATGTATCTGGGTGCTCCTGTATTGGGTGCATATATATTTAGTATCGTTAGTTCTTCTTGATGCATTGATCCTTTTACCATTATGTAATGTCCTTCTTTGTCTCTTTTGATCTTTGTTGCTTTAAAGTCTAATTTATCAGCGATGAGAATTGCAACTCCTGCTTTTTTTTGCTCTCCATTTGCTTGGTAAATCCTCCTCCATCCCTTTATTTTGAGCCTTTGTGTATCCTTGCATGTAAGATGGGTTTCCTGGATGCAGCACACCTATGTGTTTTGGCTTTTTATCCAATTTGCCAGTCTGTTTCTTTTGACTGGGGCATTTAGTCCATTGACATTTAGGGTTAATATTGTTATGTGTGAATTTGATACTGCCATTTTGGTGCTAGCTGGCTGTTTTGCCCATTAGTTGATGCAGTTTCTTCATTGTGTTGATTCTCTTTATCATTTGGCATGTTTTTGGAGTGGCTGATACTGGTTGTTCGTTTATATGTGTAGAGCCTCTTTCAAGAGCTTTTGTGAAGCAGGCCTTCTGGTGATGAAATCTCTGGGTACTTGCATGTTCACAAAGGATTTTATTTTTCCTTCACTTATGAAGCTTAGTTTGGCTGGATAGGAGATTCTGGGTTGAAAGTTCTTTTCTTTAAGGATGTTGAATATTGGCCCCCACTCTCTTCTGGCTTGTAGGGTTTCTGCTGAGAGATCTGCTGTTAGTCTGATGGGCTTCCCTTTATGGGTAACCCGACCTTTCTCTCTGGCTGCCCTTAGTATTTTCTCCTTCATTTCAACCCTGGTGAATCTGACTATTATGTGCCTTGGGGTTGCTCTTCTTGAGGAATATGTTTGTGGTGTTCTCTGTATTTCCTGGACTTGAATATGGGCCTGCCTTGCTAGGTTGGGGAAGTTTTCCTGGATAATATCCTGAAGAGTATTTTCCAGCTTGGATTCATTCTCTTTGTCGCATTCAGGTACACCTATCAAATGTAGATTATGACTTTTCACATAGTCCCACATTTCTTGGAGACTTTGTTCATCCCTTTTTACCCTTTTTTCTTTATTCTTGCCTTCCCATTTTATTTCATTGAGTTGATCTTCGACCTCTGATATCTTTTCTTCTGCTTGGTCTATTCAGCTGTTGAAACTTGTGCATGCTTCCCGAAGTTCTCATGTTGTGTTTTTCAGCTCCATCAATTCACTTATATTCCTTTCTATTTTGTCCATTCTCGTTAGCATTTCGTCAATTTTTTTTTCAAGTTCTTAGTTTCTTTGTATTGGGTTAGAACACGTTCTTTTAGTTCGCTGAAGTTTCTTACTACTCACCTTCTGAAGTCTGATTCTGTCATTTCATCACATTTGTTCTCCATCCAACCTTGTTCCCTTGCTGGTGAGGAGTTGTGATCCCTTTTAGGAGGAGAGGTGTTCTGCTTTCAGGTGTTTTCATCCTTTTTGCGCTGGTTTCTTTCCATCTTTATGGATTTATCCCCCTGTCATCTTTGTAGTTGCTGGCTTTCAGATTGGGTCTCTGAGTGGACGTTCTGTTTGTTCATGATGAGGTTATTTCTGTTTCTTAGTTTTCCTTCTGACAGTCTGGCCCCTCTGCTGTAGGTCTGCTGAGGTCCAGTCCAGGCCCTGCTTGCCTGGGGATCACCTGCAGCAGCTGCAGAACAGTAAGGATTGCTACCAGTTTTCTTCTTCTGCTATCTTTGTCCCAGAAAGATACCTGCCAAGTGTCAATCTGATCTCTCCTTTGTGAGGTGGCTCTTTGGATATACAGGGGTCAGGGAGCTGCTTGAGGAGATAGCCTGTTCTTTATAGAAGCTCAGATGCTGAGTTGTGAGCTCTGTTGTTCATTCAGAGCTGCTGGGCAGGTACGCTTAGGTCTGCTGCAGCAGAACTCATAAACCACTTTTTGTTCCCAGGTTCTCTGTCCGAGGGAGTTAGGGCTTTATTTATGAGTTTCCGTTGTGCTGCTGCCTTCTTTCTTTTTTCCTTTAGAGCTGTCCTGCCCAGCAAGGAGGCAGCCTAGTCACTGTCTGCCTGTAGAGGCTTTGCTGAGCTGCTGTGGGCTCCACCCAGCTGCTGAATGAACTTCCCTGCAGTCCTGTTTATATGCGTGTCGTTAGAACTGCCTTGGCAATGGTGGCCCACCTCTGATTGGGGGACTCTCTCTGTAATGCGGGTTGCTTCGGCAATGGCGGTCTGCCTCAGCAATAGCAGGTTGCCTTGGCAATGGCTGGCTGCCTCAGCATTGGCTGCCTACCTCCGTAGTGATGGGCTGCCTGGGTAATGGCGGATGCCCCTCCCCCACAGAGCTGGACCATCCTGGGTTCAGCTGCGCTTGCTGTGAAACTCTCAATCCAGAGAGTTTCTGATTGCTGTTCTTTTGTGGGGGTGGGACCAGCCGAGCCTGGTCGCCTGGTTCCCAGTCTCAGGGCTTTTTTTCTTTTTTTTATTTTAGTTGGTGTTCCAGTCACCTGTTGAAGAGGCGCTGGGATCTGTGTGTTTTTGGCAACTCACTGCTCTGAGTTAAACAACGGCACTGATATTTGTGGCGCTTTTTTTTGCCCTGGAATCTACTGTCCTGGTTCCCTGTTCAGTCCACTTTTTAAACAGATGAATGTGTGGCTTCCCGTGGCTCCAATCACCAGCCAAAAGGGCACCCGGACCAGTGTATTTTGTATGGAGAACCACTGCTCTGGGACGCTGACAAAGCAGCAGCGCGGGGCAAAGCAGCCCTACCGGCTGACACAGCCGTGCTGGCAACCTGTGGGGCTTCTTTGCCTGGGAATCTCCTAGTCTGTGGGCAATAAAAATGCAGCATCCACCCACCCTCTGTGCTTTCATTGGGAGCTGCAATCCTGAGCTGTTCCTAAACAGCCATCTTGGATTGATCTAGGACCTCTAATTACTTTTTCTATCAGTTTAACTTCTCCCCAGGAAATCAATATGTTTCCAGGTACACATAGTATTTCTAAAAGGGATATATAACGTGGGATGGGTTAAAACATAACTCCTATTCATTTTACACATTTTGCATACCCTGAAATTATTATGAGGTTGACTTTCTCCTGTGTATTTCATGGCCTCTGGTTTTCAAGGATGTCCTTTTCAAACTATCTGTATCTTCTTAAAGTACACTCACCCCTGGTGAATTAAAGTTTGTAACACAGAACAACTTTTAGCTTCCATGGCATTTCTTGAAGGATACTATAAATCAATTTATAATAGACATATTTATTGAAAAGACTAATATCTACAGATAAATTATGAGCATAAAATAAATTTTTTATCATTTACTTATATACTTTATTAAAACTATGATACTTTATATATACATTTACTGCACAATGTCTGCATAAGTTAGGGCTTAAAAATTCAAGGAAAAATACAAACGAGATTGAAGATGAACATGTTTCAACTACTTTTTTCTATTTATTTGCTCTGATTGGAACATTATTTGATTTACATATTTGGATATATCATCAAAATATGGCACTGCACTTCAGAAATAAAATGTTTGTATGGTTTATGTTATGTTAAAATATATCTTTCTAAATGTAAATGATTAGAATATTGAAATGATTCTTTGAAATCTTTATGCAAATGTATATGAAAAGAAACTGTAATATTATTTAAAGACTATGATTGGGAAAATGAACTAGATTAAAAGTGGATGTGTGTTGCTTTTTTTTTTTTTTTTTTTAGATCGAGTTTCACTCTTGTTACCCGGGCTGGAGTGCAATGGCGTGATCTCGGCTCACCACAACCTCCGCCTCCTGGGTTCAGCCAATTCTCCTGTCTCAGCCTCCTGAGTAGCTGGGATTACAGGCGCGCGCCACCATGCCCCGCTGATTTTTTGTATTTTTAGTAGAGACGGGGTTTCACCATGTTGACCAGGACGGTCTCGATCTCTTGACCTTGTGATCCACCTGCCTCGGCCTCCCAAAGTGCTGGGATTACAGGCATGAGCCACCGCGCCCGGCTGGATGTGTGATTTTTATAGGAAATTACATTCAGATCCAAGTCAAAATAAGACAAGGAGTAGTAACAACTCCTATTAAAAGTAGAAATAATTGCTAATTTTTAAATTGTAAAAATGAAGAACAATAGTTAATCACAAATACTGAATTAGCAACATAGCTGGTTAAATTCAACTGACTTATTATTTGCTCATCTGTAATATGGAGATAATAATGCCTGCCTGGCCTTCCTCACTGAGATTTTGTAAGAGTAAAAGTGTTGACAAATCTGAAAAAATAATACAAACTACTTACTGAAATATCAAAATCCTTAATCTATTTATGCTGGCCTTTCTGATGCGGTTTATATGCATATTTCCAAGCTCACCATTAAACACATTTTATTAGCATAGGATACTATTGAAAACAAATTTATTGACCAGGTGCAGTGGCTCACACCTATAATCCCAGCACTTTTGGAGGCCAAGGCAGGTGGATCACCTGAGGTCAGGAGTTTGAGACCACACTTGCTAACATGGCAAAATTCTGTCTATACTAAAAATACAAAAATTAGCCAGATATAGTGGCACATGCCTGTAATTCCAGCTATTTGGAGGCTGAGGCAGGAGAATCACTCGATCCAGGGAAGTGGAGTTTGCAGTGAGCAAAGATCACACCATTGCACTCCAGCCTGGGTGACAAGATCAAAATTCCATTAAAAAAAAAAGAAAATGAATTTATTATATTCTGTTGCTACAATCAATTGTAACATTTTATACCTTCTTGCCTATGTGCCACTTTCCCTTCTTGCAGGTGCTTCTTCATTTGTGTTTGTTTCTGTTTTATTTACTGCAAAAAGAGGCTATTCTGCATCAGTCTATGTATAAGTAGGATAACTGAAATCCCCCTGGACATTTTAAGAATAGAAGGATTTGATCAACAACCTATATGGAAGCCCTGAAGTTACAAAAGTGAGAAAAGATGTTTCACAGATATATAGATGCTGCGATAATCCTAGCCCACAAGCCTTCACTTGCAGTTCTAGGGCTGGAGCCTTTCCTGTTGCTACTGCTGCTAAGGATATTGGAGCCCACAGATTCCTGGAGGTGCCAAAATCTGCTGCTGATGCTTCTATCATAGTCAGAGCAAGAAGTGACCTGTTTCCTTTTATCTTCCCTTCTACATTTTCATAAGGGATTCCTAGTCACTGTAACTAAGTAGAAATCAGCTGTCAAAGATGTCTCCAAAATATAATATCCAGGTTCTTAGCTCTGTGTAAACCTTTTAAGAACTAGAGAGGGCTGGAATGAAACTTGGAACAAACATATAGTATCAGACACAGTGTTTGCACTGGTTTTCTAGGTCTGCTATAATGAAGGACTATAAATTCTGAGTTTTAAAGAATTAAAATTTATTTTCACACAATTCTGGAGACTAGCAGTTCAAAATTAAGGTATTGGGAGAACTGCTTTCTTCTGAGGACTGAAAGGTTTGTTTTAGACCTCTCTCCTTGGCTTATTGATGGCTGACTTCTCTCTATGTCCCTTCACTGACCTTCTCTCAACGTATGTCTGTCCAAATTATTTCTTCTTACAGGAACACAAGTCATATTGGATTAGGGGTCACCCTAATGACCTCATTTAACTTGATTATGTCTGTAGAGTTTATCTGAAAATGAGATCACCTTCTGAGATATGGGGGTTAGGGTTTTATGCATGTGAATTTCAGAGGAACACAATTCAACCCGTAACAGTGTTCTGATATACCAAGTAAATATGTGAATCAAGGTCCATATCAGAGTTTATTGAACTTCCTTAACTGCATGCTTTCTTCTCTGCTACTGTAGAAGAAATCTTGTTTTGCTGCTTTTTTTACCTTGTCTTATTGAACAGTGTGGGCCTCATTAGACAATTTTAATATTTGCCTATTGACCAATCATTATAGATGGTTGAGCTAAACATTTAATGTTATCTTGATGACTTAAAAAACTTACATTTCAAAGACCTTCAATATTGTTTTCCTATGCCATTTTATTCAATTTCTTAATATACATCTATTAATATCCTACATATCATACATGATTTTAAAAAGGCACTGAGATTATACATTGAATATACAAATTCAATTAAATGTTCTTACTTCAAAAAGCTTATATTCAACAGAAAAACAAATAGAGCTAAATTTAATATCTTAGCACAGTGTAATAATTGTACTTCAGATAAATGTAATGCTCTGTGAATAGAGGAAAACTAACCAGGGCCTCCACTTTCTACATTACTCATTTTCAATCCCACATATGAATCAAGCTGTGTATGCCACCACAGACACATCCACACTGTTCTCTTCCTATGGAGCACTTATCCATCAATCCTTGGATTATTCTTTTCTTCATCTCTAAAGACTAATGCCTACCAAATTTCCTACCACAGTGCCTGGAGGTTTCTTCTATGTTACTCTCTTCTCCTTCCCTCTCCTCACTTTTGTGCTACTTCATTCTCTCTCTTCTTTCTTCACTTTCTAACCCACTTCATTTTATATATTAATAACAATTTAGTCAGTTTTGATATAATGCAAAATCTGTGTTTATAGAAATCAATGTGATATCAAAAATCATGTCATAAAACCATGAGGTTTTGAGAAAATGGGATGTAAGTGCACAATACTCAACAACTTTCTGAATGATACATTTAAAAATGCAAATTGAGGCAGCAATGAATAGCCAACCAACCAGAAAAAGTACAGGTCCAGATGGGTTTACATCCAAATTCTACCAGACATTCAAGGAGGAGCTGGTACCATTCCTTCTGAAACTATTCCAAACGACACAAAAAAAGGGAATCCTCCCTAACTCATTTTATGAAACCAGCCTCATGCTGATACCAAAACCTGGCAGAGACACAACTAAAAAAGAAAACTTCAGTCCAATATCCATCATGAACATTGATGAAAAAATCTTCAATAAAATACCGGCAAACAAAATCCAACAGTACATGAAAAATCTTCTCCATCACTATGGAGTAGGCTTCATCCCAGGAATGCAAGGCTGGTTCAACATACACAAGTCTATAAACATGATCCATCACATAAACAGAACCAAAGAAAAAAACTACATGTTTATCTCAATAGATGGAGAGACGGCCATCAACAAAATTCAACAATGCTTTATGCTAAAAACCCTCAATAAACTAGGTATTGACAGAACATATCACAAAATAGTGAAAGCTATTTACTACAAATCCACAGCCAATATCATACTGAATGGGTAAAACTGGAAGCATTCCCTTTGAAAACTGGCACTAGACAAGGATGCCCTCTCTCAACATTCCTATTCAATATAGTATTGATAGTTCAAGCCAGAACAATCAAGCAAGAAAAAGGAAATAAAAGATATTCAATTAGGAACAGAGGAAGACAAACTGCCTCTATTTGCAGATGGCATGATTGTGTATTTAGAAGACCTCACAGTCTCAGGCTAAAATCTGCTAAAGTAGATAAGCAACTTCAACAAAGTCTCAGGATACAAAATTAATATGCGGAAATCACAAATATACCTATACACCAATGACAGACAAACAGAGAGTCATATCATGAACAAACTCCCATTCAAAATTGCTACAAAGAGAATAAAATACCTAGGAATACAACTAACAAAGGATCTAAAGGACCTCTTCAAGGAGAACTACAACCCATGGCTCAAGGATATAAGATAGGACACAAACAGATGGAAAAACATTCCATGCTCATGGTTAAGAAGAATCAATATCATGAAATGGCCATACTGCCCAAAGTAATTTATAGATTCTGTGCTATCCGCATCAACCTACCAATGACCTTCTTCACAGAACTGGAAAAAAACACTTTAAACTTCATACGGGACCAAAAGGGAGCCCGCATAGCCAAGATAATTCTAAGCAAAACAACAAAGCTGGAGGACTCATGCTGCATGACTTCAAACAATACTGCAAGGCTACAGTAATCAAAATAGCATGATACTGGTATTGAAACAAAGATATAGATCAAAGGAACAGAACAGAGGCCTCAGAAGCAATGCCACACATCTACAACCATATGATCTTTGACAAACCTGAGAAATATAAGCAATAGGGAAATGATTCCCTATTGAATAAATGGTGTTGGGAAAACTGGCTAGCCATGTGCAGAAAGCTGAAGCTGGACCCCTTCCTTACAGTTTACACTAAAATTAACTCCAGGTGGATTACAGATTTAAACATAAGACCTAACACCATAAAACCCCTAGAAGAAAACCTAGACAATACCATTCAGGACATAGGCATAGGCAAAGACTACATGACTAAAACACCAAAAGCAATGGCAAAAAAAAGCCAAAATAGACAAATGGGATCTAATTAAACTACAGAGCTTCTTCACAGCAAAAGAAACAATCAATAATTACAGTGAACAGGCAACCAACAGAATGGAAAAACTTTTTGAAATCTACCCATATGACAAAGGGCTAATATCCAGAATTTACAAAGAACTAAAGCGGATTTACAAGAAAAAAACTAACAAGCCCATTCAAAAGTGGGCAAAGGATATGAACAGACACTTTACAAAAGAAGACATACGTGAGGCCAACAAACATATGAAAAAATGCTTATCATCACTGGTCATTAGAGAAATGCAAATCAAAACCACATTGAGATATCATTTCATGCCAGTTAGGATGGTGTTCATTAAAAAAAAATCTGGAGACAACAGATGCTGGAGAGTATGTGGAGAAATAGGAACATGTTTACACTGTTGGTGGCAATGTAAATTAGTTCAATCATTGTGGAAGACAGTGTGGTGATTCCTCAAGGATATAGAAGTAGAAATTGCGTTTGACCCAGCATTCCCATTACTGAGTATATACTCAAAGGATTACAAATCATTTTTTTATAAAGACACATGTACATGTAGGTTCACTGCGACCCTGTTTACAATAGCAAAGACCTGGAACCAACCCAAATGCCCATCGATGATAGACTGGACAAAGAAAATGTGTCACATATACACCATGGAATGCTATGCAGCCATAAAAAATGATGACATGGTTGAATCTGGAAACCATCATTCTCAGCAAACTGACACAAGAACAGATAATTAAACACCAGATGTTCTCACTCATAGGCAGCTGTTGAACAATGGGAACACATGGGCACAGGGAAGGAAGCATTGCACACTGGGGTCTGTTGGGAGTTGCGTGGACAGGGGAGGGACAGCATGGGGTGGGGAGGTTGGGGAGGTATAACACTGGGAGAAATGCCTGATACAGGAGTTGGGGGAATGGAGACAGCAATACACTATGGCATGTGTGTACCTATGCAACAATCCTGCATCTGCACATGTACCCCAGAATTTAACAATAATAAACAAATTCTTTAAAAATAAAAAAGTCTATTGTGACGTAATTAAAATAAAATAGTTCCACACATATTAAATGGTTAAGAAATACATAAAAAAACACAATAAATATAATTATAGACCTAAAAAATACCTGAAATTTGCTTGTGGAAGTGAAAAGGGAAAGAGTTGAAATGGGTAAGTTATTTTTAATTGGTAGAAGAAATTTTATCCAAAATTGTATATACAGTTGTAACAACAGAAGTGTGTGCCTCATAACACATACTGCTATGGTAAATAGTATATGTTTAATGTATATGTGTGCTTGTTGTATATTCCTATAATTCATCTAGATGAAGTTTTTTATTTTCACCTAGGGTATCTCTTGAATTTGCAGATATGTCAACATGATTTTCACTTTATGCACCAGTTGTTCCCTAGTATATCCATTACATTTGAATAATGTCTCATTTTCAAAAACAGTGTGTGAAAGCAGAACTTACTGTCTTCTTTCTATAACTTGTGTGATAAATGGAATGTTGATACAAATATAACTCAGATGTTTACAGTATTAACTTGAACACTTACTGATATGGTTTGGCTGTGTCTGAACCCAAATCTCATTTTGAATTGCAACTCCCACAATTTCCACCTGTCCTGTGAGGAACCTGGTGGGAGGTGGTTGAATTAAGGGGGCACGCTTTTCTTCTGCTGTTCTTGTGAAAGTAAATGAGTCTCAGGAGATCTGATAGTTTAAAAAATGATAATTTCCCTGCACAAGCTCTCTTCTCTTTGCCTGTCACCATCCAAGTAAGATGTAATTTGCTACTCCGTGCCTCTGCAATGATTGTGAGACCTCCTCAGCCGTGTGCAACTGTAGTCCATTAAACCCTTTTTCCTGTATAAATTACCCAGTCTTGGGTGTGTCTTTATCAGTAGTGTGAAAAGGGACCAACACACTTACTACAATAAAAGCTAACCCTCATGAGAGAGAAGACGAAATGGGTAACTTGGGTTACAACATGGGAGTAGGGAGATTTGATTCTGATAACCTGAAAAAGAGGGTGTTTCTTTATTGTGTTGTCAGAGCTTTCAAAAATATTGGCCAAGCATATTTTCAGAATGAATTTTGGATAAAGCAATTCATATATTTTTTCACTTAGTTTTTTATTATTTGAAATATGTTTTGATTTATGAAAGCGTTGCAAGGATAATACTGAGTACTAACTTACACTTTTCCTAAGAAATTAGCATTGGGAAAATCTATGAGAAGAATAGAAATTTTATTTAGATTTCACCAGTTTCTTCACTAATGATATTTTTCTGTTCCAGGATCAAATCCATGATGTACTCTATTTTTTGACAATTTCCGCATCTGTTCTTGTCTTTCATATCTGAGGCATTCTGAAGAGTACTGATGAGGTAATTTGTAGAATGTTCATCAGTGTGGATTTTTCTAATGTTTTTGCTTGAATAGACTGAGAGTGTCGATTCTTAGGAAGGACTATAAAGGTAAAGTGTACTTCTGATTTAATTATTATCAACAGGTGTGTGTCATTAACACAAATTATTGCTAGTGATATTGATGACCTGTTTATGACAATATCTGTCAGTTTTCTGCACTGTATTCTTACTATGTTTATTTACCATATTCTATTATTTGGAAGTAAGACCAACCTATACTCAAGGAGGAAAAATTAAGCTATAGTTTTTCATTGAGGCAGTATCACATAATTTGAGGATATACATTAAACCAACACAGTAATATCAACTTTAGTCATTCATCAGTGGACATGCAGCAACTATTCCTGTGTTGTTTTGATAATTTGCCATTGTCCTAATTCTATTAACATTTACTACTTAAAATTATTTTAGGAAATATTTATATATTCTCATATACTCATTTATTTACTCAGGAATATAGTTTTATTAATGTAAATTCATGAATGTTCCTTTTATTCTTTGCATTATAATCAAATAAATATTGCTAAGTTACATATTCTGTTGTTCAAGTTATTTTTCCGATTTGTGACCTTTCCAAACTCTAGATAGGGCTTAAATTGCAAAGCATTGAAAAATATCTTTATTTTCTCATTATTATCTAGGATTCCTATGTTATCTGAAAAAAAATTTCTAATATTTAGAAAACTCTTTTTGTATATATTTCTTCAAAAATATATCACCTAGATTAAAAAATTAGTAGGATGTCATTCATGACCTTTATAAATATTTCTCAGATGACGTTTAAATAGCAGAAAGTAGACACCATGCAAATTATTCCATGAGATAAATAATTTAAAAATGTGGTAATACTGCAAAATACAGAGACATAAAATAGTCAAGTGAAAAAGAACATTGAAAATATAATCAGGTGTACAAACATGTACAGCAAGATTGTGCATTTGTGTATGTGTGTGTCTGTGTGTTGTTCTTTATCTTTTTTTGTGGATTTGTCCATTTTGTTTAATTTTGTTTAATTTATTGGCTAAACTTATTAATAATGATTATGCCAAGTTTATTCTTAATGTTTTTAGTGTCAGTAAAATAAGGAGGAATAAACTTTGTACTCTTATAATTGAGATTTTGTGATTAACATTTTTTAGTTTTTCCGATTTTTATTCCAATTTCAATTTTATTGATACTTTAATAAACCTAATTTCTGCTGTTTATTGTTTTATTGTACTGCTTGTTGTTTTCAAATTTTTAAACTCGCCTTCTTACAATTATTGTTTCCATGGGCAAGGACTTCATGACTAAAACACCAAAAGTAATGGCAACAAAAGCCAAAATAGACAAATGGGATCTAATTAAATTTAAGAGCTTCTGCACAACAAAAGAAACAATCATTAGAGTGAACTGGCATCCAAGAGAACGGAAAAAAATTTTTGCAATCTACCCATCTGACAAAGGGCTAATATCAAGAATCTACAAAGAACTAAAGCAAATTTACAAGAAATAAACAAAAACAGCATTCAAAATTAGGCAAAGGCTATGAACAGACAATTTTCAAAAGAAGACATTTATGAGGCCAACAAACATGAAAAAATGCTCATCATCACTGGTCATTAAAGAAATGCAAATCAAAACAACCTTGAGATACCATCTCAGGCCAGTTAGAATGGCAACCATTAAAAAATCTGGAGACCGATGCTGGAGAGGATATGGAGAAACAGGAACACTTTTACACTGTTGGTGAGAGTGTAAATTAGTTCAACCATTGTGGAAGACAGTCTGGGGATTCCCCAGGATCTATAACTGGAAATACCATTTGACCCAACAATCCCATTACTAGGCATATACCCAAAGGATTATAAATTATTCTATTATAAAGACACATGCACACATATGTTCATTGTGGCACTGTTTACAGTACCAAAGACCTGGAACCAACCCAAATGCCCATCAAAGATAGACGGGATAAAGAAAATTTGGCACATATAACCATGGAATACTTTGCAGCCATAAAAAATGATGAGTTCATGTCCTTTGCAGAGACATGGATGAAGCCGGAAACATTCTCAGTAAACTGACAAAAGAGCAGAAAACCAAACACCGCATGTTCTCTCTCACAAGTGGGTGTTGAACAATGAGAACACATTGACACAGGGAAGGGAACATTACACACTGGGGCCTGTTGGGGGATTGGGGAGTTGGGGAAGGATAGCAGTGGTTGGGGTGATTGAGTAGGGATAATATTAGGAGAAATACCGAATGTAGGTGACAGTGGGATAGATGCAGCAAACCATCATGGCATATGTATACCTATGTAACAACCCTGTATGATCTGATCATTTACTCCAGAACTTAAAGTATATTAAAAAATGGACATTGTGTATCTGTAACTATTATGTCCATACAGTCAATGCTTTGACCACTGTGGGAAAAGCTGGAATTTATTCTCATCCTCTGAATGCATTCAGAGCTGAAAATGACTTTGGTTACTCAACAAATGAGTAAAAGTACTAAATCTAAATAGGATATATTTTTCTTCAAAATGTAGTTGTCCCATTAAAGCTTAGTGTTATCTTTGAACAGACAGAGCATACCATGCTGTTCTTCATTTAAAGAGTAATATTTCAATTTGTCTTGACTACAGGATGCACAAGAAACTTTAAAGATCTAGTGGGCAATTTATTCATAGAAGCATCCCTCTCTCTTGTGATAATTGTTTTAGCCATAGCCCTACAAACGTAAAAGAGCTGGACAATTGCTTTCCAGGTTGTACAGTGATGATGTCATCAAAATTTTGAACAGATGAATATTATCTGAGATGATAAGAGGTTTGTTTCCTGGAAACTCAGTTTTGGAACAGAAATGAAGTGGTGATGCATGCTAAGAGTAGAGTAAATATGTACTTTTGTTACTGCCTTACTAAAACATTTCCTTCTCTCGTTAGTAATTCTTATGACGAGAGGAAAAATCTGATCTCATCAATAGATATGCAAGATACAAGTAGCCTTATTAATTTTCTCAAGTAGGGAGACCACATCTGGACAGCAGCTGTAACAAGATTCACCACCCAATTAAACTGATGATTATTTACTGTCATTCTCCAAGACCCATCTGTCTATTGAGCCAACTGAAGTAGATAATTAAATGAGGATGTGCTAGCAACCATTGCGTTTATGTCTATCAAGGTTTTAATAGGGAGAAATCTCTGCAATTCTACCAAGAATTATATATTTGCCAGTGTGTGCGTGTGCGTGTGTGTGTGTGTGTGTGTGTGTGTGTGTGTGTGTGTGTGATGGTGATGATGGCATTTGTTTTGGGTTTTTAAAAACTTTTTTATAGAGAACAGACTATAGGGGTTTCCCCTTGACCATTCTTCCAAAATATTAATACATTCCAAAATAAATGTATATTTGTTTAAATTTTCTAAAATCCTAAGAAATTAAAATAAGGATATATATAGTTTACTTTGAAGTGTAGGTCAAAATAGTAATTATTTTTAACTAATCCCTTAATTTTTCATACTTACTTGTAGGTTAAAAATTATCTTTTGTTTATGAGAATTTATAATAGATTAGATTCAAGTCTTCTATTTCCCGAAAGTATTAGTGATTTTTCCATATCCAGTGATGCTGATCATTGCCAAGATTCCATTGGTGATGATTGAGAAAAATAATCTTTGTACGTATATGTAGTGTAGGTTTCCTTTTATCTGCAGCCTGTAATATTATTGTGTGCTTTTTCTTCAGGTATATAAATCTGTCATTTTCTCAACTGACTTTAGGTGCTTTGATTTACATAGGCCTTGAAGTTGGCTTAGGAGTCAAGTCATAGATGTAATGTATTATGGTGGCTCAAGATATGTTTCGTAAACCCGAAGATTTGAGTTTATATAAGTCAAGTTGAAACTTAATTGGCATTCATAACTTTTGGTTTCAGAGACTCCATGATCAGCTAAGAGCCACCAGGCATTTCTTATTTAGACTATTTTGACCATGCTGACTCTACTGACTCTTTGGTTACTGTATTCACTTTATCTCTAGAAATTAATTCTTACTAAAGGATGTCTGTCACTATGAGACCGTTCTATCTTCTGAAATAAGAACATTTTAACTTCAATTGTTCAAACTGTGTCATAAACTATAGCATTCAAAATGAGGTAGGATATGCTAAAGTAATACACAAATCAAAAACCCCAGTGACTAATACAGAAAGTTTTTCATGCTCAATTTACATGTCCAGTGTAAGTCAGTAATAGACCCAGAGACACCCAGAGACCAAGGAGCAATTGCGATCTGCCTGCACACATAGTTCACAATGCCCGACTGAATTGTGCATTGGCTTTTTAAACTTCCACTCATATTTAATTGAATACAGAGTTTACTCAAAAGCCATTTGATCATGAGTTTCATGACCATGATCAAACTGTAAAAGAACTTGGTAGTACAGTCCTCTCAATTTTCTAAAAATATCAGGGCTACAATATTGGGAAAATATTTTTTAATGTATAAAATTTAGCAGGATAGTCTAGCAAGCCAGAGACCTAGAGAAAAGTTAATATTGCAGTCTCAAGACTAAGGGCAATCTGCAGGCAGAATTATTTCCTTGAGGAATCTCAGTCTTTTAATATATTCCACTGACTAGATGAGACCTACCATATTATGGGGGATAATCTGCTTTACTCAAAAGTTACTGATTTTTATTTTAGTCTCATCAAAAAATATGTGCAGAACAGTATCTACTCTGGTATTTGAATATATATCTGGATACAACGGTCTAGCCACGTTGACACATGAAATTAAGCATTGTGCTATCATTTTTTTATTTTTTTATAATTTCAAACTTTATTTCAGATTCAGGGGGTATGTGTGAAGCCTTGTCCCATGGGTATATTATATGATGCTGAGGCTTGGGATACAAATGATCCTGTCACCCAGACAGTGAGCACGGTACACACAGTTTACTTTTATACCATTGCCTTCCTCTTTCGTTGCCCTTTATATTACTCCCAAGTGTCTACTGTTTTGCTATCTTTATTTCCACAAATACCTAGTATTTAGTCCCCACTTATAAGTGAGAACATTTGGTATTTGGCTTTTTGTTCCCGTGTTAAATTGTTTAGGATGATGGTCTCCAGCTGCATCCTTATTGCTGCCCAGGACATTATTTTGTTCTTTTTTATGGCTCTGTAGTATTATAGGTGCCACATTTTTTATTCAGTCCACCACGGATGGGCATGTAGATTGATTCCATGTCCCTTCTATTATGAATAGTGCTGAAAGAAGCATAAGAGTGACAAGAGTGCATGTGAGATTTTGGTGAAAATAAACTTGTTTATTTTCCTTTGGGTATATACCTAGCAATGGAATTATCGGATTGAATGGCACTTCTGTTTTAAGTTACTTGAGAAACCTCCAAACTATTTTCCACAGTGTCTGAACAAATTACATTCTCATCAACAGCGTGTTTAGTATTTCCTTTTCTCTGCAGCCTTGACATCATCTACTATTTTTTTAATAAATTTAAATGATAGCCATTCTGACTGGAGATAAACAATGTTTGCATTTATTTGATGATTAGCGATAAAGAGCATTATTTCATGTATGTTGGCTCCTTTTGTGTCTTGTTTTGAGAAGTGTATGTTCATGTCTTCTGCCCAGTTATTACTGTGGTTATTTGTTTTTTGTTGTTGAATTGTTGAAATTCTTTATAGATTCTGGATATTATACCTTTGTCAGATGTATAGTTTGCAAATATTTTCTTTTAGTCTATAGATTGTTTACTCTGTTGACAGTTTCTTTTGCTGTGTAGAGGCTCTTTAATTAGGTTGCAATTGTCTTTTATTTCCAGTTGCTTTTGAAGACATTGTCACAATTTTTTTCCCAAGGCTACTGTCCAGAAAAGTGTTTCCTAGGTTTCCTTCTAGCATTCTTACAGTTTGAGATCTTACAATTAAACCTTTAATCAATCTTGAGTTAGATTTGCCTATGTTAAATTATAAGAACCCATTTTCATTCTATGACTAGCCAGCTAGCCCAGCACCATTTATTGACTGGGGAGCTCTTTCGCCATTGCTTATTTGTTGACTTGGCTAAAAATTAGATGGCTGTAGGTGTGCAGTTTTAGAAAACAGAACGCTGTCATGTTACACATGTTTTATGGCTATTTCAACTTACAACATGTCGTAAACATATATAATATTTACTTTAAGGAAAGTCAATAATTTAGAGAAATAGCAATGTAATAAAGGACTACAGAAAGGTAGAAAATTTTTACATGTGTTTTAGCCCATTATGTTGTGAGTTTTGACCTGCTTTTGATTCAGAATTCTTTAAATGTATCTAATTAGTATAGATATTTGCATTAGAATTTTTTAAATGCCAACAGAATTAGGAGATGTAATTAGTCTAACTTTAGAGCAACAATGACCATAATGCAATTTGAATTCACCTAATATATGCCACCATTTTCTCTAATTTATTACTCCTGGAAAACAATTCTGGTGTGTGTGTGTGTGTGTGTGTGTGTGTATGTGTGTGTGTGTGTGTGTTTGTGTGTGTGTGTTTAACATACATTTTGTTAATCATGTAATTAATTGCCTTTTAGATTGCACTTTATTAACACGTGCTGAAAGTACAACATCAATGCCAAATAGGTATCTTTACATCTTTGTAATCTTGTTAAAGACTGCAATGTTGAGGGTATATTTTAACATGGTTTTTGATTTATCACTTACCATAAATTAAGAAGGGTGAAGCACTAAAAAATAAGAACGCAGTGTTTTCCTTTGCAAGCTATTAGCTTTTTCTGAAAACAGAAAAAACATTTAAGCAAGATATGACTAACATTTAAAATATAATGAACTATTTTACTACTGTTACATATTTTTGAGGCCAAGCCTACTCTCAATGAACACATTACTTCTTAATGTACTTTCAACTTACTGAATTTAAAAAAAGAGTTTACATATTTAAGAGAAGTGAGAAACTGGATTATGAATAATTAAGTTGAACGACAGTCAAGTCTTATAATTGTATAGCTGTACTATTTGAGCTTTTAGGATTAGCTTTATTTCAATAAAAATATAATTTTTTCAGAATTATTGAATACTATTTTATCTGTTTAAACCAATTTACAAACAATTTAATTTCCTCCTGGAGAAATGTGGTCTGGAAGAACCACTCTATCTATCTCTCCTAGTCATATCTATGCCTTGACTCTTGGGGCCAAAGCTAAAGCTACACACACTCTCCCAGAGAAGCGGTGCCTTGGAAGAGTTACTCCATATTTGCTTCCCAGTCACTGTTACACACTGCCCCTAGGGAGGTGAACTGACCTTGGGCATGGCCTCCCGATGGTATGTGGCCTTGGCAGAACTGCTTCAAAAACTTCTCCCCATCATTTCTATACCTTGCTTAACTGTGCTGGAGCTAAAATAATACCAGACATCCCAGGAGAATGTTGCCTTGGCTGCCTAGAGCAGTTGTGCTTGTGCTGCTCTATGCCTGAGCAAAAGTGATAGCCTGTGTCCTGGAAAAACTGTGCCTAGGATGCTGAGACTAGTCATGCCTCACTGGTGCCTAAGTTGAACCAGTTTTCTGCCTCTCAAAAAATTTTGTATTGGCTGCTCAGTACTAGAAGTTCCAGACAAAACAATTAGGAAAGTTAAAGAAATAAAGGGAATTCAATTCAAAAAGGAGGAAGCCTATTTTTTTTTTCCATTTGTAAATCACATAATATTTTATGTAGAAAACCCTAAAAGCTCCAGTGGAAAAAACTCTTAAACTTACAAATTCAAGTTAAGAGATACAAAATCAGCATATAAAAATTACCAACATTTCTATAAACTAATGACAGATTTGCAGAAATAGAAATCAAAAGCTATCCTATTTATAATATGGATAGAAAATACAAAACCTAAAATAAGTTTAAGACAGTAGGTGATAGATCCCTACAAGATATACTATATAACCCTGAAGAAAGGAACTGAAGTTTACAACAAAAAATTGAAAGGTATCTCATATTTATGGATTGGCAAAATAATATTGTAAAACTGACTCTACTACCTAATCTATAGATTCAGTGCAATCTCTACAGCAATGACAATCTTACAAAAAAAAACAAAAATATTTCTAGAATTTATATAAAACAATAAAAAATTGGAATAGCCAAAGCAATCCTGAATAAAAGAAAGAAAGCATCACACTACCTGACTACAAAATGTAGTACAAAGCTATAGTAACCTAAATAACATGGTATTAGCATAAAAACAGGCACATGGACTAATAGAACTCAATAGAGAACCCAGAAATAAATACATATGCATACAGCCATTTGGTTTTTGACAAAGATACCAAGAATATTTATTCAGGAAAGATCAGTGTCTTCAATAAATGGCGCTAGGCAAACTGAATATCTATATGGAGAAAAATGAAACTACATTTGTCTCAGCATATTAAAATAAAACAATATGGATTAAATTCTTAACTTTGAAACACCCAAACTTTAAAACCACTAGTAAGAAAACATAGGGAAAATCCTTGAAGACATTATTTTGGGCAAGGCTTTTATAAAGAATACCTCAAAAGCCTAGACAACAAAATAGAAAATAGACAAATTATATCGTGTCAAATTAAAAAGCTTTTTCACAGCAAAGTCAGCAGTCAATAGAGTGAAGAGAGAACCAGCAAATAGGGGGGCAATATTTGTAACCTGTTCATCCAAAACGATTAATATCCAGAATATACAACAGTTTCAAACTACTTAAATGCAGAAAACAAATAACTTAATTTTTTTAAAGAGAAAATGAGTTCCTAGATCCTTGAGGATTCTCAAAAGACATACAATATCTAATACATATATGGAAAAGTGCTCAACATCATTAATCATTAGGGAAATGAAAATCCAAAACACAATGAGATTTTATTTCACAACAATAAAAGTGACTATGATCAAAGAGTCAAAAAATAGCAAATGTTGGAAAAGATGCAGAGAAAAGGAAACTCTTATTTTCTGTTGGTAGAATTCTGAATTAGCACAGCCATTATGGAGAACACTATGAAAGTTCTTCAAGAATATATAGATTTTGTTAGAACTCCCTATCAAGCTACCATTGTCTTTCTTGAAGAATTGGAAAAAAACACCTTACACTTAATATGGAACCAAAAAAGAGCCCACATAGCCAAGATAATTCTATGAAAAAAAAATAACAATAAAAATAAAACAACAAAAAAAAGCTGGAGGCATCATGCTCCCTGACTTCAAACTATACTACAAGGCTGCAGTAATCAAAACAGCATGGTATAGACCAATAGAGCAGAACAGAGGCCTCAGAAATAATGTCACACATTTACAATCATCTGATCTTTGAGATACCTGACAAAAACAAGCAATGGGGAGATGATTCCCTATATAATAAATGGTGTTGGGAAAACTGGCTAGCCATATGCAGAAAGCGGAAACTGGATGCCTTCCTTACACCTTATATAAAAATTTACTCCAGATAGATTAAAGATTAAAACATAAGATCTAATACCATAAAAACAGTAGAAGAAAACCTAGGCAATACCATTCAGAACATAGGCATGGGCAAGGACTTCATGACTAAAACACAAAAAACAATGGCAACAAAAGCCAAAATAGACAAATGGAATCTAATTAAACTAAAGAGCTTCTGCACAGCAACAGAAACTATCATTAGAGTGAACTAGAAACCAACAGAATGGGAAAAATTTTTTGCAATCTACCCATCTGACAAAGGGCTAATATTCAAAATCTACAAAGAACTTAAACAAATTTACAAGAAAAAAAAACCAAACAACCCTATCAAAAAGTGTGCAAAGGACATGAACAGACACTTTTCAAAAGAAGACATTTATGCACCAACATGAAAAAAAAAAGCTCATCATCACTGGTCGTTAGAGAATTGCAAATCAAAATCATATTGAGATACCATCTCACGCCAGCTAGAATGGCAATCATTAAAAAATCCAGAGATAACAGCTGCTGGAGAGGATGTGGAGAAATAGGAATGCTTTTAGACTCTTGGTGGGAGTGTAAATTAGTTCAACCACGTGGAAGACAGTGTGTTGATTCCTCAAGGATCTAGAAGTAGAAATACCATTTGACCCAGCAACGAAATTACTGGCTATGTACCCAAAGGATTATAAATCATTCTATTATAAAGACAGATGCACATGTACATTTATTTCGGCACTCTTCACAATAGCAAAGACTTGGAACCAACCCAAATGACCATCAATAATAGACTGGATAAGGAAAATGTGGCACATATACACCGTGGAACACTATGTAGCCATAAAAATGGATGAGTTCATGTCCTTTGCAAGGGATAAAACTGGAAACAATCACTCTCAGAAAACCTACACAGGAACAGGAAACCAAACACCACATGATCTCACTCATAAGTGATTGTTGAACAATGAGAACACATGGACACAGAGAAGGAACATCACACACTGGGGCCTGTCAGGGGTGCTAGGGGAGGGATAGCAGGAGTGGGGTGATTGGAATGGGATAGCATTAGGAGAAATATCTAATGTAGATGACATGGTAATGGATGCAGCAACCACCATGGCACATGTATAACTATGTGGCAAACCAGCACATTCTGCACATGTACCCCAGAACTTAAACTATGATTAAAAGAAAGAAAAAAAAAAGTTTTTCAAGACGGTAAAAACGGAGCTCTCATATGACCCAGCAGTCCCACAGCTGGTTATATATCTAAAGGAAAGATAATCAATATGCCAAAGAGATATCTACACTTCCATGTTTATTGCAGCACTATTCACAATAACCAAAATATAGAATCAAGCTAAGTCTCCATCAATAGATAAATGAATAAAGAAAATGTGGTAAATATGCACACTTGAATACTATTCAGCCATATTAAAAATGAAATTTTGTCATTGTGACATCACTGATGAATTTGGAGAATATTATATTAAATTAAATAGATCAGGCACAGAAAGACAAACACTACACTACTAGATATGTTGAAGCTAAATAATTTGGTCTTGCAGAAGTGGAGAATAGAATAGCGATTACTAGATAGTGAGAAGGGCACAGTTACTCAGAGTTTGGTGAAAACATGCAAAATTATAATTAAATAGAAAGAATAAGTTTAAATGTTCTATGGTACTGTAGGTTGGTTATAATTAGTAATTAAGTATACATTTTCATATTGCTAGAAAAGCAGAATTTGAATATTCTAAGCACAAATAAATAATAAATCTTTGAGGTGAAGGGGATGCCAATTGCTTTGATTTGACCATTATAAATTGCATATGTATATCAATATCTTACATTGTCCCCAATGAATACATAAATTTTTATGTGTCAGTTAAAAAAATAAAAGCAGAAAAAGGAGTAGATTTAGTGTTATATAAGACATGGTTCACAAAAACATTAACATTATACCATGATAAAATAATTGACTGATCCTGTCAATGTGAAAAGATAGAAATCTAAACAAAATACAGATTAATAATCTACTGGTAGAAAACAATGTTGCATAACAAAATGTTAAGACTATATAATTCGTGTGTTTGTATATTCTTGTGTATTTGTTGGTTTACACAAATTATATTTTAAAGTTAAAGTGTGGTAGGAATAATAATGGCCTTCTTGTAAGATCTACATGTGAAATCCTATATTTTGTGAATACCTTCACTTGTATGGCAAAGGTGATTACAATTATAGATGAGTTTAAGTTTGGTAATTCTTTGACATCAAAATAGAGAGATTATCTTGGATTTTTCAGGTGGGTCCAATATAATTATAAGTCATTAGAAGTGAAATAGAGGAGAAGAAGTAGAGATTCAAAGGAAGATTTGACAATGGAAAAAGGCATAACCAAAACACCAGGGGTTAGTTCTATGTCCTGTTGCTAACTGTACAGAAGGCCGATCACTGCGACAATGAGAATTGCCAGGGAAGAAGGTCCTTATTTGGGTGACGCCAATAGAGAGACAGGGAATAAATCTCAAGCATGTCCCCAACTAACTAAATTGGAGGTTCATATAGTGGGGAAGAAATGTAGTTACCTGTGGATAAAATAAAAATTAGAGAGATAAATAAGGAAGACAAGTTGTTTGGATTTGGTGATCTGGCTAGTTTCAGTTCCCTGATACTACCTGGAAGGCCCAAGGGTCAGTTTTTCAAGAAAGTGACTTGGATAAGAAAAATACAAGTTTTAAACTTTAAGACTAGAGAGGTTAATTTCTATGTTTATTTTTCAAAATCTCTACATATCAGTTCTATTGAGGAAATGGGTAGAAAGTGATGTAATATCGCTGGCTTTGAAAATAAAGGAAGGGAATGGCTCTGGAACTTGTATAATACAAGGAAGCAGATTTTTTTCCCCAAAAATACTTAGAAAGGAATACAGCCCTGCAAATTCTGATTTTAGCCAATGAGAACCACATCAGATTTGTGATCTATAAAACCGTAAGATAATACATTTGCAGGATTTTTAAACTGCCACATTTGTAAAAATTCGTTATGGCACTATTAGAAAACAAACGTGAATTTAAAGTAAATTTAAATATTTAAACATTTTCTAAAAAAGCAGGCTTAAAATGCATTCAAAACCTTATCTTGTTCCCTATTTTAGGAATGTAGAACAGAAAGTAAGAGGATAGTGGCAGAATCTTACGTTCGGTTTCTGAACAACAGATGTCAAGATATTCTGGGAATTCAAAGGTTGAAAATATACAAATAACTAACATTTTGCTGAAATGTTAGGTAAAAAGTACACAATGATAGTTTGAGAAACTGTTTTTCTATTAAAGGGTATCTACTGTGCTAAGGAGTAAGAGAAGGAGTCATTGCTCAGAGTTCCTAATCTCACAGGAAAAAAACCTTACATTTTATAACCTAAATCAGTCACAATCTTTTAAAATTGACTTGAGCTGTTATATGGGTTGGCTCTGTTTCACTACTTAAATCTCATCTCAAATTGTTATCCCTACAATGTCAAGAGAGAGGGACCTGGTGGGAGGTGATTGGATCCTGGGGCTAGATTTTCTCTTTGCTGTTCTTGTAATAGTGTTCTTATGAAAACTCGTTGTTTAATAGGTGTCTGGTGCTTCCCCCTGCTCTCTCTCTCCTGCTGCCTTATAAATAAGATGGGCCTTGCTTCCCCTTTGCCTTATGCTATGATTGTAAGTTTCCTGAGGGCTTCTAAGCCATAGGGAACTGTGGGTCAATGAAACCTCAGTTCTTTATAAATGACCCAGTCTCAGGTAGTATCTTCACAGCAATGTGAGATTGGACTAACAGAGAAGAATTGATACTGGGAGTGGGGCACTGCTGTGAAGATAACCTGGAAATGTGGAAGCAACTTTGGAACTGGGTAACAGGAAGAGGTTGAAACAATTTGGAGGGCTCAGAAGAAGGCAGAAAATGTGGGAAGTTTGGAATTCCTGAAAAGTTGTTGAACGGTTTTGATCAAAATACTTATAGTGATATGAACAATGAAGTCCAAGCTGATCTGGTCTCAGATAGACATGAGAAAATTATTGGGAACTGTAGCAAAGGTCACTCATGTTATGCTTTAGCAAAGAGATTTGGGGCATTTTTCCCTGTCCTAGAGAACTGTGAAACTTTAAACTTGAGAGACATGATTTAGGGAATCTGGCTGAAGAAATTTCTAAGCAGCAAAGCATTTAAGATGTGACCTGGCTTATTCTGAAAAAGTTTAGTTATATGCATTCAGAAAGAGATGGTCTGAAACTGGGACTTATGTTTAAAAGGAAAGCAGAGCATAAATATTTAGAAAATTTATAGCCTGACCATGTGGTAGAAATAAAAAAAAACATTTTCTGGGGAGGAATTCAAGCTGGCTGCTCATATTTGCCTAAGTAACAAGGAGCTGAATGTTAATAGCCAACACAATGGGGAACATGTCCCCAGGGCATGTCACAGAACTTCAAGGTAGCCCCTCTCATCAGATGCCAGGAGGCCTAGGAGGGAAAAATGGTTTTGTGGGCTGGGCCCAGGGCCCTATTGCTCTGTGCAGCTTCAGAACTTGGCTCTCTGCCTCTCAGCCACTCTAGCATCATCATGGCTAAAAGGGCCAAGGTATAGCTTGAGCCATGGCTTCAGAGAATGCAAACCCAAGCATTGGTGGCTTCCATGTGGTGTTGTACTGGCTGGTGAGCAGGAAGCAATAGTTGAGATTTCAGAGGATATATGGAAATGATGAAATGTCCAGGCAGAAGTTTGCTGCAGGGGCAGAGCCCTAATGGAGAACCTCTGCTAGGGCAGTGCAGAAGGGAAAGGTGTGGTTGCAGTCTCTACACAAAGTCCCCATGGGGCACTTCAGAGTGGAGCTGTGAGAAGGGGACCACTGTCTTACAGACAACAGAAAGATAGATCCACCAAAGGCTTTCACTGTGAGCCTGGAAAAGCTGCATGCACTCAATGTCAGCCTATGAAATCAGCCACAGGGTTGTACCCTATAGAACCAAAGGGGCAGACCTGCCCAGGGCCTTGGGAATCTACTCCTTGCATGAGTGTGGCCTAGATGTGAGACATGGATTCAAAGAAGATAATTTTAATGGCTTAAGATTTAATGATTACCCAACTAGGGTATGGAATTTCATGGGGCCTGTAGCCCCTTTGTTTTGGCCAATTTCTCCCATTTCAAATGGAAATGTGACCTGGTGGGATATGATTGGATCATGGGGGAGGATTTCCCCTTTGCTGTTCTTGTGATAGTGAGTGGGTTCTCACGAGATCTGGTTGTTTGACAAGCATCTGATGCTTACCCCTTCTCACTCTTGTTCTCTCCTGCTACCATCTAAGTCTTGCCTTGTTTCGCCTTTACTTTCCACCATGACTCTAAGTTTCCTGAGGCCTCCCCAGCCATATGAAACTGTGAGTCAATTAAACTCCTTTCTTTATAAATTACCCACTCTCAGGTAGTATGTTTATATCAGTGTGAGAATGTATTAATACAGACTGTCTTTTGTTTGTAGATGAACCTGAGAAGAAAGGGGATGCCACACAATGATGCATGAGAGTGAGAAGATTTTACTGTTTGTGCTTTCCAGCTTCTAGGTGCAGAAACTCTTATTTCTCTTCTTCCTGCTGTTTGAATATCACTCCAAGATAAAAAATTATAAAGGTATTAAGAAAAAAATATCATCCTGTGTAAGCAAAGGGAATCCTCTCTTAATATGACTTCATAACCTGAAAGAAAGACCACACTGAACCAAAGGGAACGGATAAAAACAATAAAAAATAAAGAACTAACCAAGAAAATACAATTAGAATATACAAACAAACAAAAAACTTCAAAACCCAGAACTATGAAAAGTGTGTTTCCAATTTTTTAATTAACTTAAATAGGAACAATTATTTCTAAGAAGTAAATTTACTTTCCAAAATATAAACTGAATACAAATATTTTAGAATTTAAAGCAAAGTAAGAAAAAACTGGAAATCATATATAAAAAATCAAAGAAACATGGTCATTGAAGGTGTAAATATAAAGATGAAAAACATATATGAGTAAAAAAGAGAAAAGAAAAAATAAATAAAAATGTTTCTGAGAATAATTAAGACTCTAGCATCAGAATGAAATATATCAATGTATCCCTTGACTCATTAATTTGAAATATACCTGCACATTTTCCTTTCAAAATTACTGAAATCCAAAGTAAAGGGAAAAATATACATAATAGTCAAGACATGAGGAATATTGTAAACACAAGGGAAAGACAAAAAATACTAATAGCAATGTTTATCAGAAAGTATTCAAACCACATAAGTACTATATTTTGGTATAGACCTCAAAATAGAAGAGGTCTGGAATCAGTGGTGGGCAATGAGTCTACCTCACTGAAAATTACATCAAGGATTGAAAAATTCAAATAAAAAAATGAGCTAAAACTTATGACTACCTTATATTAAGTAAAATGTATTTACATTTAGTAAACTATTTTCAATAATTGCATAAAGGGGTGTTTTAAATAACAATACAATAGTGTTTTTTGAATTGCCATGTGGTGAGACATAGACAAACACGTTAAAAAATAAATTAGGCAACTTAATTGGAAAGTTCCTAAAGATTAGAAATTGAAAAATATATATTTTAATAACCAAATCATCAGAAAATCACAAAGAATTAGCATTTTAACAATAAAAATTAGTGGTTACAGCAAAAAATACTGCAATATTCAATACAAGAAAAGTTAAGTTTGTATTGATCAAGTAGTTATATTTTACATTGTGCACACAAAACAAATGAATCTTGGTGGAACATATATCTCAACGTGAAATAAAATAAATATAAACATATAAAGTTTACGTTAAGGAACTAATACATTAGAATATATAGATATTAATTTGAAATAAGGAAATATTTCTTAAACTTGATGGAACAATCCCTTAGTCCAAAAGGAAAATTTGATAAAATTGATAGTGTTTTATTTATCAAATTATTGTTGTCTTTACCTGTTTATTAAATATTTAAAGAATAAAATGGCATACAGAGAATAGAATAATAAATTTGCAATAGAAATAAGAAACGTAGCACCAGTTTCACGTATCTGAAAACAATTTGAAATAAAAAAGATAAAGGCAGATAATCCAATGTAAAAAATGTACAAGGGACTGAAAAGGCATATCACAAAAAATTATTTTCATATTGAGTAAATTACAAATAAGTTTAAGTCTTAGAATTATGTGTGTGATTAATTACCATTTAAAAATTCTGATAGAATGTAAGGTAAAGGTCACATTTCATATTTTACATATAGATACCTAAAGACACCAGTACAATTTTTTAAAACAAATTATTCATTATCCTTGAATTTCCTGGTATCGTACCACGAAAATAAAAATTGACTGAAATAGATCATTTCTAGGCTCTCTAGCCTGTCCGTATTATCAATATATCTGTTTATTTGTGGAAAACCCACTGCTTTTGCTTCTATAGTTTTATACAAAGATCTTAAGTTACTTGACATGTGTGGTTCAATTTTTTTCAAAATTATTTTAATTATTTGAAATTCTTTGAATATTAATTTAAATTATAGAATAAATTTATATATTTTGATAAAACAGCAGAATTTTTTATTAGGATTGCATAGCACTTATGGTAAACTTAAAGAAGATTGTTATTTTAACATAGTTGAATCTTCCAATTTATTGACATATATCTACCCATTTATTTAAATTTTCATCAAAATACGTTAACAATTATTTTAGGTTTCAGCATGCAGAACTTGAGTAGACTTTGTGTAATTTATCCATAGTTATGTAATGTTTTCAATTATTTAAAATGATACTATAATTCACATTTGTCCTTTGGTATCATATGGAAACACTCTCAATTAATTTTTAGTTGATGAGTAATTAAATATATTTATGGTGTAAATATGATATTATTTTACATGTATATATTGTAGAATAATTCAGTTGATCTAATTAGCATATTCATTACCACACATAATTTTTCTTTGTGGTGAGAACATTTAAAATCTGCTCTGAACAATTTTGAAGCATGATCTCACTTATACATGGAATCAAAAAATTTGAACTTGTAGAATGTTGGTTACCAGGGATGGGGGCTATAGACGGAGGAAGAGAAGACGTTATTCAAAAAGCACAAACTTTCAGTTAAATAGGAGAAATAGCTTTTGTGTGAGCTATTGCACAGCAGGGTGACTATCATTAATAATAATATATTACATATTCTGAAATAACTTAATTTTTATATGTCAACCTTGACACTGCCAAACTCTTTCTAATTGGTGTAGATTTTTCCTTCTACATGCTTGGGGAAAATGACAGTTGATGTTCACTTTTTTAATTCTGATATTATTAATTGTTGACTCAAACAGATCTCTTGAGAGAGAACATCAAAAATCGATAGACAGCCAACACAGACACCATTGTTAAAGAGGGAGAAAGCTGGGAAGCTTGTTCAGGGTCATTGGCAAGAGGATTGATCCCACCCCACAGTGTGTTGAACCCTGCTACAACACACTCCCATAGTGGACCTCTGAAATTTAACTACAGGAGTTTTCACAAACATCATAGACTTTTGGAGTGGCAGGGGAAAATACCCAGGAAACAAGCAGAGCCACGGCTTTAACCCACAAGGAGCTCAGAAGGCTTTATTGCACTTTGCAGCAGTAGCAAAATGCAACTATGGACACCAATCTCTGAAGGTTCTCTGTTTTGCTCTAAATGACGGCAGCCCCTGCCATCTGCTGGGTCAGGAGACAGCAAGGCTGTCACTGTGACATAACCAAGGTGCATCTCATCCATGCGTCCACTTGCCTGCCAACCTTTCCCAAGGCTGTCTCTCTGGCTGTTCCCATAGAAGAGTACCCATAGAAAAACTTCCATTTCCCTGTCTAACTGTTTTACTCATATCCTGAGAGCAGTTCACCCCCAAATCAGAGCTAGTGCTCAACTCCAAGAGACCAGAGGACGAATCCATAGGCTTGGTTTCAACATCCCAGGACCCAAACACTGCCCAGGGGTATTGGTTCTGTGACGTGAGCTTGAGTGTGGAAGGAGCTCCCAGTGCCAGAACATAGAGGAATGTAATGTGGGTTTGTGTGATTGTATGGGAGCTAGGCAGCCCTCTATCTTTGCAAGACTGGGTCAGGAATGGTGTGGCTACAGAGATGTCTCAAACAGCTCAGAGATCTTGGCACAGATGTCTTAAAGAAAGACTATCTGGTTGGGCATGCTCCTGGGGCAGATGGCCAAAGGAAGACCCATAATGTGAGAGGCGTGTGAGCTGGGCAGGCCCTATAGCCATATAATGTTATAAAAGTAATGCACTGTAGGTGCCGTACAAGTTGCACATCTGCAGTGCCGCTGCCCTGCCCAGGGATCCTCCATCCTTGATTCACTGCATCACCAGAACACCCACAAACCTACCATACAATGTGTTATGACTTTGGCAAGCACAGGGGTTGTAGATCTCCTGGTAATCTAACCTTTGACACAAATTGCCCTCAGGCAAGAGGGAGTACAGTTTACCAAAGCCCTCCTTGTGGCAAAGAAAGTGTGGATGCAGCGCCAGTAGTTGAAGGGAACACCATCCAGGCCCAGGAATGAGCTTGAAGAGTAAGTCGTATCTCCCTCCACTCACTTCCCTTCCCCAAAGCACTGTTGCCCATGCATGGAAGTACAGAAAGGGCAAGCTGGCTGAGTAAGATCCTATCTGCCGGCCCTTGTTCTTAAACACAATCTAAAAATGATCCACGATTTGAAGGATGACATGGCTATATTAAGAAAGAACCAAACAGAACTTCTATCACTGAAAGATTTACTACATAAATTTTTAGATAGAATTTGGAAGCCTTAACAACAGATTAGACCAAGCAGAGGAAAGAATTTCAGAGCTCAAATTGCATTCCTTTGAATGAACTCAGTCAGACAAAAATGAAAAACCGAAAATTTTTTTTAAATGGAAAAATCTCTAAGAAACATGGATGTGTGTAAAGCAACTAAACTTACTACTCATTGACATTCCTGAGAAATAAGGGAATTAAAGCAACTTCAAAAACATATTTAATTTTATAACTCATTAATATTTCTCAGTATTTTCCCAAATATTATAAATTACTATTGGTCTGTTCAGGGTTGCTTTTACTCCTTAGTTTAATCTTGAGAGGGTGCATGTTTCTACAAATTTATCTATTTTCTCTAGGTTTTTTATTTTGTGCACACTTAGATGTATATAGTAGTCATGATAAGGTGATATGCAGGCACAAGAAATTTAGAAAACTCCTATGAGATGCTGTAGAAGACAATCATCCCTAGAGTACATAGTCATCAGACTTTTCAAAGTCAATGTAATAGAAAAATGTCAAAGGCAGCTAGAGAAAAGAGACATACCATCTATAAAGGGAATCCTATCAGAATAATGCTAGATTGTCAGCACAAACCTTACAAACCAGAAGAGATTGGAGGCCTGTTTTTAGCATTCTTAAAGATAAGAAATTCCAATCAATATCTTTCTATTTTAATTTATTATCTTCATTCTGTATTATTTTGATTTTTTTATCTTCATTCTTATTTTATAAAATAAAATTCTGTTTTAAATTTAAATGTTCAGTGGTTGCCATGGAACATACAACAAGTTTAATTCTATAGACCTCCAATTATTATTATACCACTTCAAAATACCATCTAAATCACACAATGGTGTACTTTCAGCCTTTCTCCAATTCTTGTTTTGTTTGTTTGTTTTTGTTTTGAGATGGAGTCTTGCTCTATTGCCCAGGCTGGAGTGCAGTGCCATGATTGCAGGTCACTGCAACCTCCGCCTCCTGGGTTCAAGAGATTCTTCTGCCTCAGCCTCCTACCGAGTAGCTGGGACTATAGGTATGCACCACCACGCCCTACTCATTTTTGTATTATAGAGATAGAGTTTCACCATATTAGTCAGGCTGGTTTTGAACTCCGGACCTCGTGATCCGCCCACCTTGGCCTCCCAAAGTGCTGGAATTACAAGAGTGAGCCACCACTTCCGGCCCTCCAATTCTTAATAGCTCTGATTTTCACAAAATGTATACATACCGATAAGTCCAATAATATGTTGCTACTAGTTTTGCTCTAGTTAGTAATTTATCTTTGAACAATTTTACAATAAAGAGATAAACATTATTATTATCCTCATTTTTACCAACTCCAATGTTCAATTTTGTAAAATTTAGTTACAAATTTCCCTCTGTTACTAAAATCTTTTCTAGTTAAAAATTTAATTCTACTTTGTAGTTTTGTATTGCAGTGCTGCTGGAAATGGCTTTTCTCCATTCTTCTTAGAAAAAATAAATATTTTACTTTTATCTGTATCTCTGAATGTATTATTTTTCCTTTAGGTCCTGAAAAATGTCCCTCCATCAACTGCTGATTTGCATAATATTTTACAGGCAGCTAGCTGTTATTTTATTCTTTCTTTCTCTATACATAAATCCTCTTTTTTTCTCGCCTCCAACTCCAGGATGCCACAAATAATTTCTCTATCACCTTGGTTTTCAGATGCATGACAATGATCCGTCTTGATCTTTTTTTTCTTATTATTATTCATGCTGCTTGTTATTTTCCCAAATTTTTGAAATTGTTTTTGTTTCTTGTTTGTATGTTTTAAAAATTGATCAATAATTATCTATATTGACCTTCCATTATCAGATGTTCTGTCCTATTTTTTGTTTTTGATACTTTTTTTCCTCCAACGTATTGTTTGTTTGTTTCAATTCCTTTGCTTTCTGTTGTCCTGTTTATATGTTTGCTAATTCTTTTATCTGAGATGTCTGGTTTGCTGATAGCCAACGGTAGGAATTTATCATCTGTGAAATAATTGGTTTTTTAATTTTATTTTTGTGTTTTCATTTTATTCTTTATGTGTATTTTCCATTTCTCTAAAATTATCCATATTTCATTTCATTTTTACCTTTTCAACAAAACATAGAAACTTTCGTTTGATAATAAGAGATTTTTTTTCTATTACTTCCAAAATCTTTGTCTTTTATGGTTTTGGAGATTTTGATATCTCTATATACTGATGATGGGTCAATTTTGGTAAGTTTTGTATCAGTTTTGCTTTTTTAGTGTTTGATTGTTTTATTATCTGCCAGGAATTGTATACAAAAGAATATTAGAGGAGGAGAAAAATATAGCTTTCACATACTCATGTGCACATACATCTTTTCCTTTGTCAAGACATTTGAGTTAAGTGCACAGGCTATGTAATCAGTAGTTAAACATTTTGGTGAAGGACTCTAGGACTATAATCAATTTGAGATTACTGCTATCTTTAAATGCTGACATACATTGTGCATGGTGGAGCCCTGGAGATCTGGAGGATTTTTCTCACTATTCCTTTTCCACTCTTATTTTTCAGCAGGCTTAAAAGACGTGCACCACGGATAGGTTTTCTTGCATTCGTGCATCTAACGCAATAGTAGATTATGGTTGTGTGTCTTGTGAAGAACTGCTTACAGTGAGGCAGGGTAAATTATTGGTTTTCTTTCAACAGAGTTAGTCTTTGGCAGGCATGTCCTCTGCCAAAGTGATATAGTTTGTGTGCCCTATCTTTGAAGGAGCTTCTCATCCTTTGAAATTTATTTCACTTGTTTGTCTTACACATCAATTCTCTGATAGGTTCCAGAAAGTTATGAGTCTGTAGATTAACTGACTTTTTCTCAATGCTAAGACATGAGTAATATTCTCTATTAGGTGGCTCCCTGCTCCTTCAGTAAATATAGACCCTTGCTAACATACTCAGTGTTTCCTAAGTTTAAAGCATGCATCACTATATCATAACCACATGTTGATCAATTCAAACATCACTGTAGCAACATAGTAAATGTATACCAATTTTCATTTCATGACAGTCTACACTTGCCTTACTGGACTCCAAATTAGGATTACAAACTTTATAATGGATTACCAGTTCCTCTTCATTTGTTGCATTTTGTGAATGATTTTCCATAAAACATGTAGCTGAAACAATTAAATAGTCTATATTAAACATGCAATACTGTTGAAATGGGAGTTAGTGGAAATTAAAACTGCCTTATAAACATTTATTTAATCAGATAAATAATTTCTTGTCCTCTTGGGATTCTTTATTGGTTAGTGTTTTTAAGAAGTGCATGTGTCTAGAGGGGACCTCTCTCCCCAAGTGTTTATAATGGTACAAACTACAGCTAGTTTTTGCAACTTCATGTACAGCTATATTCAGTGTTATTCAGTTTTTAAATGATTTTTTCACAGTTTTATGTGAAGTTTGGCCTCTTTATACATAATAAAACCTTTGTTGACTGGGTATGAAATCCCAAAAACTGCTTTACATTTTGGAATGCAAATGGGTTAAAGGGCATATTGTACCAAAAAAAAAAAATTTCTTTTAAATTAAAGAAGTGTATAAAGTAAGATGGGGGAAGATTGAAGAGGTCACAGATAAGATATCAAGATTGACAATTCTAGTTTGAGGAAGATTGACAATTATAGTTTGAAGGAAGTTAAACTTGAGTTAAATCTTGAATATAGGGAAGATTTCAAAAAGTCTCATGTGGGATAAGCTTGGAAAATATTTAGAGAGAGGGTTTCACAGAAGGTTTTGTATTTTTCTGATAGTAAAAGTTTAACGAATAGGCACTGAAAATTTACACAAATTCAAATAATTTTAATAACTTTAAAACTTGGATGCCTTTAAACGAATTTTTGAAATGCATACATTCATATTCACTGAAGTATGTGTTTACGTATATGTTTTCTCCCCAGCGATATCACAACAGAATAACCCTAGTATAAACTCTGTCTTGTACACCATGTTTGTACAGTTATGAAACTCTAAAAACTGGTAGGTCAAACATCCATTGTCTTTGTAATGTGATTTTTATGTTACAATTGCCTAAGACACTGTTTCAGTAAAATTAGGTGTTTCTTTTTACTGCCTTGCCTTACTACTCATTTGCCGAATTAATATGAATGGCCAACCTGGGAACCTGAAATAAAGCAAATTCATGTTGCTTTCATTAAGGTGACTTGATTAACTAGCAGATGATACAAAGTTGGGAATAAAATATAAGGAAGCAAAGAAAAAGCAGCAGGTATGGGACACACAATCACTGCCTAAATCTGTCAAAGAGAAATTTGAGTTGATAATAAATAATTAGCTTCCGGAAAGATTTTTCTTATTGGTTTCTCATAGTTTACTACTTAACTTTAGGAATGGTCAACCCCTAAGAAAATGAGAAGCAGGAAAACAAAATCTGGTGAATCAAGTCAATTTAACAAAGCACTGGCTTTATTTTCTCTTCGTCACCGGCTCTGGAAATGAGCATGACACAAGCAAAAGGTAAATCATGAGGTGTGTGGCTTCCTGAAACTTTCATCCTGTGTGATCTCTGCATACTGTTAAGAGAAAAAAAAAGAAAGAAAGAAAAAGAAATATTCTAAAATTGTTGAAAAAACCCAGAGAGTTTGAATTACTTTCAGCTTGATATAATTTTATGGTCTTGCCCTTCAAAATCTTTCAGAATTTTAGATTACCCATGTTTTTCTCTGAAAATATCAGCTGTGTACTAATAAACATTTTCAAGCAGAAGGGATGCTGAATGTTTTTTTCAAATTTAATGAGTAGATTAATCAGACTTTTAGGATTGAGCCTTTCCTGGATTTCCAAGTGATATTGATAACTTTTTCAAGCAATTTTCTGAAGTTGGAGTTAGGATTAATTGCATACATAGAAATTATTGGCAATTATTAGACTTAAAATGTATACAACATATAATTTTTAGTTATAGTAATTTAAATATATACATTAATTAATTAGAATTAAATTTATAACCATAAAGTCATACTTAAAAGATTAGCTAAAATGACAAAATAAAAAAAAGTTTTATCTAGAGACATGTGTATGGATAAATTATTACAATTTTATTTAGCTCAAATTTCATTATATTCTTAGAATTATATTTATCAATTTAATTTCATGTGCTGCCATGTTATTGTATTACTATCACATTTTCATGTAAATTGTGTTGCAATAATAATCAGACATTTTCTGTGACCTTGAAATTTGTGTATATTAATGTATTAAAACATTTGTGAGCCTTGTAATGAAACACCAGGTTATTAAGTGGGCTAACTATAATTACACTTCTGGTAGTATAACTATAATTAAAATTTTTAACATAGAGTCCCCTAATCTCTCTGAAAAATAGATAATTGGTGAATATAAGTACAGCACTATAATTAGTGAAAAGAATTTTTATACTTAGGGTTTAAAACACAGCATAAAATCTTCTCCATTTTGAACTTCACAGGTTTTAGGTAATATTTGGTAGCATATTGTATTACAAGATAGTAGTCATTTTCTGAATTCTTTCTAGTTTTTCACTACTGTTCTTGTATTATTCTTAAAATATGATTTAAAAATTTAGTTTTTCCCCTAAGGAAAAAAATATTAGGTATTTAGAAAATTATACTTTATTTTACTACATCTAAGCCACTTTCATTGCTTAGAGACATAATTATTTTATTTAATGCTAAGAAAGTTAAAATAAATAAATAAATAAAAGTCCCAATTAACTACAGTACAGTGTTTATTTATCAATAAGACTTTGAGATTTTTAAGTTTACTAAAAGAGCTCATTTAGATTTATTTAGACATAGGTTTTTAGATTATTACACTTACATGTGTGAATAAACAATGAAGAGAAACTATGAAAATATAGTAAAACATTTTTTACTGATAAAATTTAACTCTTCTAAATAATTTTTCTCCTAAAGACATTGAAGTTTTTTTTTCATTCAGTACACTCCTCTGTGCTATCAGTATTGTTAGTAGTACAGTATTTATTTAAAAATCTTGCTTCATGATGTCTTTCAGAAACATCTGAAAACATCTGTAGCTAAACATCTGTAGCTAAAACATTAATAACAGTTGCCCAAATTTTGAGGCCTTGCTTTTGTGATGTCATCTGAAGTTGACAATGAATAGTTTTGCAGAAAAATAGATGACTCATTTTATTATTTAAATAATCTTTAAACTATTGTCAATGGAAACTTCAAAAGTTTCATGACGTCTAGTCATGCTAACAGGATAAATAAGGCTCACACATGTGCAGGCTGTAAACTAGTGTTATCATGTCTACCACTGGGCCAGTGGCAATGATAACACACCACTGAACTCAAAACATGTTCCACTTATAGACACATTAACATATGTGAAAACATGTGTCTTATGATGATAATCCTTGATATTGAGGAAATATGAAATTAAAATTGCATGACTATCATATTTAATAATATTTTATTTTACTATGAACTAATTAATATTTTTTTCATTTGTCCTTTTAAAATCATTTCTTTTCCTTAGAGTTACCAAAATTAATATATTACTTATCAATGTGGATATGTGTTAATATAGGTATATATTTGTGTGTATATGTATATGGATGTGGATATGTAAAATAGTGTTTAATTAAATAATCAGAAAATACTACTTATTTGTTACATATTTTCCAACTCTATTGTAAAGATCTGGCTGTGAGTTTAAGAATTTATCATTAGGTGTGCACATTTTTTCTTGCAATTTTTTTTCAAAATTTTTACGCTATAAGTAAAATTTTGTTTTGACACCAGGCTACTACGCATCTGGTCTCTCGTGAAATTAATTTGTTTCAAAAGATTGTGAGATCCATTCAATAAGAAAATCAAATATAGTATGTTAATTAAGACCATGGAGTCTGGAGTCAGACTGCCTGGATTTGAATCTCTCTTCCAAAGTATGCTGGTAGTCTAAGATTATTTGCTATTAACTTTCTCATCATTAAATGGGAAAAAAACATATGTACATCATAGAGTTGTTGGGAAGATTGAATGATTTCATTTATAAACATAATAAGTGCTATATAAATGTGCCTATTTATATTATTATTACTCTGTAAATAAGTATGTGTGGATGATGACTGATAATAGTATAGAATGACTAACAAAGTGTACAAAACTTTGCTTTCTTCAACTTTGCAAAGAAAACCATTAAAGAAATGTGATTGTCTAAATTCGTATTTGACCTAACTAGATGACAGATGGTATGATATTATTAGCATGCACTGGATTTATCTTTTTCTCTATAATAGAACAGCTTTGGAAAACTGAAACACCCACAATAATGACTTTTCACAAAACCTTTTCCCTGCAAAGTTAGTTATTCCACCACATGAGGTATATCTTATTTTTTGATACTTGTCTGCCTAGGTTTATAACTAGTCTGTCTTTTATTTCTGTAAAAACTGCTCCCTCATTTCTTTATTGACTTTTTATTTATTGTTCAATAAATGCACATATTCTTCCATATGCCTATATTTCACCATTTCTTTATTGTGTCTAGTCTACCCAATAAATATAACAGTGGCTTCTCAGGTCTAAGTATTATCTCATGTGAATTATGACAAACTTTCCGCATCTAGTTCAGATTAGTTTTCTGAGCTATACTTTCACAAATCAAACTGCATATAGATATTACTAAAGAGTTTTTTCTTAAATTTTACATACTATATTTCACATTATTAGGTCAGAATAATATTGCAAATGATGTCAAATCAGTTCCTAATGATTTTAAACATTTTTTAATGATTAGAGTAGCTATGTTTAGCTATACAAAAAGTAACTGCAGGTGAATTTTTTAGGGAATTGGCATATTAGACAATGTAGTCACCACATAATTATGGTAATGTGGCTGTTCAGAAAATCTTGTTGCCTCATGCTGTCACCAAGACTTCTGATCATTTTGTTGATGAAGAGTTATAAAGCCAATGATAATATTAATGGAATTAATTGAACCCACCAAAGGGAGGGGTTTAATGCTGCAGCATAACATTGACATATTATTCTTGCTCATTCATAATTCAGCCAAGAGCACATAAATTAACCGGTAAAAATTTATTACTCAATATTGAAAAATATTGCTATTCAATCACTAATTTAAAATATTTTATGAAAAGTAAATGGGTAAACCTATAAATCTTCTTCCCTGTGTGAAAAATATACTTTTTCTTTTTTTTTTTTTTTTTTTTTTTTTTTGAGATGGAGTCTGGCTCTGTCACCAAGCTGGAGTGCACTGGCACGATCTTGGCTCACTACAACTTCTGCCTCCCAGTTTCAAGCAATTATCCTGCCTTAGCCTCCGGAGTAGCTGGAATTATAGGCATGTGCCACTACATCTTGCTAATATTTGTATTTTTCAGTAGAGATGGAGTCTCACCATGTTTTCCAGGATGGCCTCCATCTCCTGACCTCGTGATCCTCCCACCTCGGCCTCCCAAAGTGCTGGGGTTACAGCCGTGAGCCACTGTGCACAGCTGTAATTTTTATGAAGTAAAATTCTTCATTCTAGTGAGCTCATTAGAAAGATATTTTTTAATTATTCACATGGTCATCATCACTTGTATTTTAACCTACCTGCAGCAATTGGAGACTAGAACCTGAAGAAGTTTTTGATAGCTATGCAGATGCTGCCTACATTGGATTGTGTGTGTGTATGTATGTGGTAGGTTTTGAAAGAGAAAGATACAAAAAGCAGCCTCTCTGTGGTCTGAAACTCATTTCACAGATAATGAATTTTGCAACTGAAGGAAAAGCAAACTATTTTAACATTTAGATTTGCAGGTTTGAGTTTAGACATTTAGGTTTGAGAAAATTTTTCTTTTTTGACCCATTGCTAGGTTCATGGTTAAAATCTGTATTTAACAAAAGGCAAACAAACAAAAGTAAATCACACACATTTATTTAATATAGGTTTTACTCTACATGAAGCTTTTAGAACTAATGGCTCAAAAGAAGTAGGGAAATCTATGTACTTTCTGCTATGTTTGATTTTTTAAAAGTGGGTAATTGTGTAGAAGTTTGATTGGATGAAAAAAGTATAATCTTTGATTAACTTGGGAGGACTTAGGTTTGTTTCTACAGATTCTTCTGTTTTCTGTTATTTTCAGATAAGAACCTTTCTTTCCTTCTTGTGCAGAGTGGATACCTCTGTTATGAGGATCTTGTAAAGTGCTTTTTAGAAAGATCAGAAAAATCTTTCTAGGTTTTATGACCTGGCTCAGAGAGAAGTGTAAGGGGAAAATGACAATGACCTTCTTGATTCTGGTATTTTCACCTATCACACACACACACACACACACACACACACACACACGTGTGCATGCCTTTTTCTGTTGTGACATGGCATGAGTTACACCTAGGGGATCACAGCTTGTAGGTAAGATGGTTTACTGCTTACTATGATTTAACTGTTTGTCCTTTCAAAAACTCAGGTTGAAATTTAACCACCAATGCAACAGAGTATTGGGAGCTGGGGCCTAATGGAATGTGTTTACGTTATGAAGACTCTGTTTTAGTGAATAGATTAATGCCATTATAATAAGGGCTTTCCAGAGTGGGCTTTCTGCTCTTCTGCCTGCTATGTGATGACACGCATAAGAAAGCCTTCACCATATGCCAACACCTTGATATAGGACTTTCCAACCTCCAGAACTATAAGAAAATAAATTTCTGCTCGTTATAAATTACCCAATCTCAGGTATTCTGTTAGAGCGGCACAAAATGGACTCAGACCCTGGTGTAGCCAATGATTTCCAAATGTGACATAGCTTCTCCATAACCCTATGAAAATGACAATCACTATTTATTCTCTCAGAGTATGTTTTTAAGAAGCTTCCTTAAAATATATATCCTCCAAGCTTATAGTTTGGTAGTACAACTTTCCAGTCTCTATAGAATATTAAATTCATAGAAATTTTAGAAGGTCACATGAGATACAGTTTAATAGTTTGCTTTGTTATATAGAATGTAACTGGGTGAAAAAATTCAGGACACTTTGGCTTCTTATTTGAATTCTAATTTTCCTGTTAAAATTCTATGAAATACATGCCATTAGAGAACAATATTATTGCTTAAAAGATGTCTTTGCATTTGAAGAGGAAACCTGTTACACAAAGGTGCCTGAACATTTCTGCATAATTTGTAACAGCATCAGAAGCAATAGGTCACCTATTTTGAATAGTGTCCGCCAAACAAAATAACTTGGGAAAGTCTCTTGCAGGTTGCCTTAATAGTATCTGGTCCACCTACCTACAGGTTACTGATGTATTGAGCAGTGGTTAATAGCTAGCTTTCGAAAGCTTATTTAATTTTTCAATTTAAATGCCTAGATAATGCTTGGGGCAGTACAGATATATAAAGAACTTGTTCTTGGCCACAGGAAGTGTTATTATTACTTAGGATGAGCAATTATTCAAGATATCCCCCAGGGATGTGCGATGTGACAGCGTTCACACTAGCACTGTTTAGAAGTAGCCTGCCAGATGGTCAGAACCTGCAGTGGTGGAATGAATGAGGACAGTAGGATGGGACCTGGAGCAAAACAGCTTTTGTGTAGCAATCTGGTGGCAGCAGCATTTGGAAATTTGAGGAACTTGTTCCCAGGGTTTGAGAAAATGACATAAACTCTACATGAAAATTAGTTAAACATAGACAGAAGTTAGACTAATTTCATGACTCAGTCTTTTCCTGTTAACATCTTCTTTGGCCTAATATATTGGGTTGTTTTTACTTCACCATGACACACCATACAAGTTACAGTAAAATTTTATATTTTCCTTTAAGAAGTGAATTGTTTCTCTGTCACCCCAGGCCAAAATGAGTTGGATGTTGCTCTGGCCACAATTTTAACTGTTCTTGAAGTTGCCCTGGTTATAGGAATATTTTGCTGTCTTCACAGTTCCCCTGTTTTCTGCAGTGTGCAGTGCTCTGGACCACTGATTTCACTGCCCAAGCAGTATGTCATTGGTAGATAAGTGTATATGGAACAAGGTGTGAGCTACTAATGAATGTTAGAAGAAAGGAAGGCAGTATTGTCTGTTGTGTTTATATAACTCATTTTAAGTGTTATCTTGGAGAAGCATAATGAGTGGTAGGCAAAGAGTTATTTAAGAGAAACTCCACAGACCATTCAATCCAGCAAACATATGCAGTTCAATTAAAATATAATATTTCTAATATTTCAAATGTTAGAAATTCTCATTTGTGAGAATATAGAAAAGAATTTATAACTGTATTAACACATCGTGAACCTTAATTTCTATTTTTAAGTTAAATATATTGCAATATAATTTAAAAACAATAAAATGCCCTCATGCCTGTATCATACTGTCTTCCTTACTCTAGCATCATTATATGTCTTGAAAACAAATAGCTAAGCATCCGTCAACTTTTAAATCCTTTTTCCCAATAGTTTTGACTATTTTAGACCATATGTGTTTCCATTAAATTATACAATCTTTTTTCACCGTTACAAACTTCTTACTGAGATTTTGATCAGGATTCCAGTAAGTTATAAAGTCTTCCAACTTAACAACTTAGTAATTTATTTAATTTTCCTTAATTTCTAGCAATCATTCCTAAGTTTTTTGTTTTTAATACTATTTTAAAGAATGTCTTTAATTTTATATTCTAATATTTTATCCCTGATATGTAAAAATGTATATTTCTTCTATATATAGACCTTGCGTTTTGTGAATCTGCCAAAAATCACTTATTTATGTTTTTAGATCTTTCTGTTTCTTTACTTAGATACTTATATAGTTTGAAGATAGTTTTAGAGTGAGACATCTTTTCTTTATTGCAAATAATGGAAAGTATTCAGTCTTTTGCCATTAAATCTAATCTTAGCTCCAGAATTTTCATAAATGACTTTTTATTAAATTGAGAAGTGTTTATTCTGTTACCAGTTGGATGGTTTTTAAAATTGTGAATAGACTTTGAATATTCCAAATACTTTATTTGCACTTTTGAGATGACTTTGAGGTACTTTTTCTTTATTATGTTAATGTGCTAAGTAACACTGATTTTTCAAATATTAAAAAAAATTACATCACTAGGTATATATTCAACTTCAAAATTATATAATGTTATATATGAATAATAATATTGTGTTTGAGGATTTTTGTATCTGTAGTCAAGAAACACATTGGTCTGTAATTTTCTCTTTTAAATTTTTAAAAATTTCTTTGCGCGTTTATTACAATTGATTTCCAGCAGCAAGGGGTTGTGGAACACTTACTCTTTAAGTAGATCTTGGGTGTCCGACAGCCCCTGAGAACTATCTTTGATCTGCCTTCAGCCACATTCACCTCAGGTTTCTCTGGAACCTAATCTGCTCTCATCTAAGGCATCCTTCCTGGTCCTACGGCCCCAGGAACTAAGCCCTTTTGACCAGATTGTGTTATTTGTGGTGGCTCATTGTCCCACCATGGATTTTCGGCACATTTCCACATTACATGTCTACAGGGTGATCCTGGACTCCCTTAGGCCTCTCCCTCTTTTACCTGGCTAAGGGGACACTTGTAGAAATGGGCTGGAGTCACAATCTGTAGTCCTCGTATCCAGCCTGGACAGGAGATATTAAAGAAGTAAGCCATCTCTCTGGGGGGCTGATGGTCATCTTCTTGGAGACCAGAATCTCCTCAAGCTCCAACTGGGCCCCCTTGCTAGAGACAGAAGCATCCCACTTGGACTTGTTGATGGAGTGTTCTAGCTGCCCAGCAGCCCTGATACAAGCCAGGGAAGACTAACCAGTTGAAATGTTAGGCACATCATGAGAATACTCGGTAGATGATGGTAGGCCCAGGCTCTCAGGGGATCATTCTGCAACTCCTCTCAGGCACTTCTGGTGTCTAGAGTCATCTACATCAAATTTGGGTATCACAGATGTGCTCATTTCAAAATTGAGTTGATGAGTATTCCCTCTTTATTTAGCATTAATATGAAAAGCCACTTTAATAAATTTTCTTTTTGAAAAGCTTTGTGGTTAAAAATTAAATTTCTCTAATAATACAAAGCCAAGCAGATTTTCTATTTTGTTGGTTCTGGTACATTTTTTTAAAGTTACTGAAATTTTTCCCAAATTTTATAATATTTGCATTAAATGTGTTATCACTTTATTAACTCAAAGTTGTCTGTAAATTTTCATGATTATACTTTTAATGTCTGAAGGATTACTAATGATGTCTCCATTTGTTACCATTATTAGTAATTCATTTGCATATATATTTTTCACTTTAATAGTTTTGAAGGCTTGGAATTTACTAACTTTTTTTTCATTAAAACATTTACTTTTGTTCCAAGGTTGAAGAGTCACATCTGGCGAAGGCCTTAGTTTGGATAAAGAGAAATTTCACTGATTTTCCTCTGGTTAAAGAAAGTGTCATTTTAGAAAACGAAGAAATGGCCATTATAGCTGAATTGCCAAAACATTTATAAGAGTGGAATCTTTTCAAACAACTATACTTTGCTCTTTATAGTTTGTTCTTGTTTCTTTTAGTCTTTTTCCTTCTATTTCATATACTATTTTTATTATTTCTTTCCTCATATATACCATGAGCTAAATTGCACTTTAAGTTTTTTTGTTTGTTTCTTTGATTGTTTTTCTGAGACAGAGTTTTGCTCTGTCACCAGCCTAGAGCGCGTGGTGCAATCTCAGCTCACAGCAGCCTCCGACTCCCTGGTTCAAGTGATTCTCCTGCCTCAGCTTCCTGAGTAGCTGGGATTACAGGCACGCACCACCATGCTCAGTTAATTTTTTGTATTTTTAGTAGAGATGGGGTTTCACCATGTTGGCCAGGAAGGTCTTGATCTCCTGAAACTTGTGATTCACCCACCTCCGTCTTCCAAAGTGCTGGGATTACAGGTGTGAACCGCTCCACCTGGCCTAAAAAAAGATTATAATGTAAAAACTTATGTCATTGCTTCAAAACATTTCTTACTTCCAATAAAGAACTTTCATAAGAATTCCTTTTAAGTAAAGCCATAGCCCTATCTCAGAAATTCAGATAGGCTATATTTTTATTATAAAACTTGAAATGTTTTCTAATTTCTCTAAACATTTTTCTGAAAATGTTTAATTTTTAATTTACTATATATAGAGATATGTTGTTTAATTACAAATATTTTGTGATTTACTAGATATAGTTATTAATATGCATCTTAACTAGCTAAATTTGTGATCAGAGGACAGGCTGTTTAAGTTCAGTAAGTTCTGTTACTTGGTGCAGAAGCTGGTCTATCTTGGTGAATGGCAATTTGTACCGGTAAAAAAATGTGTATTCTGAAACTGTTGTTTGTAGTGTTCTCTAAATGCCAATTTTTCCAGTTTTGTTGATAATTCTCATATCTTTTATATTCTCTCAGATATTCATTAATCACCAGTTTTATCAGTTACTGAAAGGAGTGCTTTAAAAATCTATAGTCCTTTTTTGTTTTACTATTTTGTTTTCAGAAATTTTGAAGCACTCATTAAGTGCATAAATATTTATGATTGTGTTAAAAATAGGAGGAAAAATTGTGCACACATTGCACATATGATGTTGTCTTATAATTAAAACACTTCCCAGATTTGTTCAGTCTATTTGACCCAGGTAAGCTGTAAGCAACAAGAAAAACTTTAGATAAATTAAATTTAAAAGAGCTTATTTGAGTAAAGAACAACTCATGACCAGGTAGCACAAGAACCAGGAGAATTTTAGAGGGTTACACCTAACAAGGTGGACTGGCAGCATTTATAGACAGAAAAAGACATTACCATGTATAAACGGCTTGATTTGCTACAGCTTAGCATTTGTATTATATAGCTATTGTCTGATTAGTTAACAGCTTAAATTGGCTGAGACAGCTATTTGTTACAAGTGTATACTCTTATTTAGGTTGGAATTTGCTTACATTTTAAATTAGGCCCCAGATCACCACACAGGGAGACAGCTTTAGACTAGATTTAATTTAATTTAACTTAGCATGTATAAAATAGTATTTGATAAAAATTAGAGGCTTATGGATTTTGAAAGTATTATATTTAAAAACATTTTCATATTCAGTGATGTATTATTGCTTAATTAGTAAGATTGTGCTGATAGTTGCAAAATATGTTCTTTAAAATACATCAAAAATATTCTAGCCTTTATGGTCACTTAAAATTAATAGAAATAAATATGCCTTGGGAAGTAACTTGCTGGGAACAATCAATTCCAACTCTGTCACTTTCTATGTGCATGACCTTGACCTTATTTATTTGTCCCTTAGATTTCTGATCTATGTACTTGGCTTGTTGGGAGTATTCAGTGAGTTCATGAATGTAAACATGTTTTTTAAATGATAGCTATTTATTAAGATGCCAAATATTACCTAAAAAATTGATCATTAGCTTTGTAAATGTAGTTATTAGTATTTTATGAATTATGCTCAAGCCAAATATATAGATGGGGACAAATAAGCAATGTATAAGTTTCTTGGCCAGGCACAGTGGCTGATGCATGTAATCCTAGCACTTTGGGAGGCCGGGATGAATGGATCACTTGAGCCAAAGAGTTGGAAGATCAGCCTGGGCAACATAGTAAACTCCTATCTCTACAAAAAGTACAAAAATTAGCTGGGTGTAATGACACTTGCTTGTAGTCCCAGCTACCCAAGAGGCTGAGGTGGGAGGATGGCTTGAGCCTGGGAAGCTGAGGCTGCAGTGATCTGTGACTGTATCACTGGATTCCAGCCGGGGTCACAGAGCAAGAGTCTATCTCAAAAAGAAAAAAAAAAATGTATTAGTATGTATTAGTGTCTAAACTTTCTTTTCTCAATACCTTGGTTTCTTAGCTAATAAACACATGGGGGAAATCCACTTGTTATATTTATTTTATAGAATAAACATTATTCATTTGTTGTAGTGACCTATTTAAATTCAAATATTCACAAAAATATATAGTACCACTTGTACTTTGTGGAAAATCGCATCTTTGTAAGCAATAGAAAATAAATGAAACTACAGGCTTTACTGAATTTTGAGAGGATTATTTCTATTCCTTTCAAGTCTTTATTCCCAGATATAATGAAATTAGTTATCTTAAAGCCTTTAGAAAGTCATTTCTTTCTCTGCCAATTCTTATGATTATGCTAACACCAAACTAAAAAAAAGAAAAAAATGTAAACTAGAATAAAAGTTGACATCTGAAGAGATTTTAAAAAATAGCAAAACTTCAAAGGCAGTTGAATCAAACTTTAAAAACCCAGTGTGTTTTTTTGTTTGTTTTTTTTTCTATTTAAACAAATTCTACAATGAAATCATGTAAAGAACTTCCAGAATATTGAATTTTAAGGTCTTCACTCTCTGAGAAGATTCACATCTACTGTATTCAAGCTTCAGGCAGCTAGGATGACAATAGCAAGAAAAATATGCTGTTTGTCAGTACAGACCATATTCTTTCCATGGCATTGTAAGATTATTGACTACATTCTCCTGGGGAAAATATGGCTGACTGAGATACAGCAATGTAAAATACCACCTGTGTCCCTAATTGGAAAGCTTCAATTTAATAATCCTAAATATCACAATTATACTCCGTATTCTTTACCAGAGCTAATTACATAATAATGAGTAATATTAAGATGTCAAAACCATTTAGAGTTACTGGGGTTAATTGCACATAAAAAGGATCAAATATACTCATTATAGTTCACTAAAGCACAATTAGATACACATTACTTTTTTCCCAACAATGTATCCCCACTTTGAGAGCAAATGCCTGGAGCCCACCCCCACCCCCACTCCTTCCCACCAACCCACTCCCCACAAGGTATGCAGAATTTTTTAGCTAGTTTATAAATTAATGACTGAATGTAGCAGTATTCCTCATTTGCCCCAAAATCAGGAAAGTCAGAGGATCATTGAGCAGAAACATCAAAAATTATAGAACATATGATGATAAAATGATTCATTTTGTGAAACTAACAGATGATTTTTAAATTCCTGTTATTTGGCTTTGTAATTCATTTGAACAAACAGATCAATGGATCCCATGGAGACATTAAAGACAATGGATGCCCTTACTGAGCTGAGTAATGCTGAGATACAGTTCAGTTTAGTTATACCAGTATTTCTTGATCCTGTGCCTATGAGAGTCCCTGAGAAGCAACAGAAACAATGTCCATGCTCTATCCCCCGACACTTCAGTGATTTATTCTGGAGTGTGTCCCAGCTGTGAGAATTTATCAAAGCACCTCAGATGATTTGCAAAAGTAGCTACAGTAATAAATACAATTTATACAGATAAATAAAAAGATAATTTCTATCTATGTAGAGGGAATAGTATAAATAAAATACAACATAATAAACCATTATAACAGAAGTGTTGGAAGATCATGGTAGTAGAAGGAGTCGGGAGTATACAGAGATGAAGTTGAGAAAGAAGAGCATGGGGAAATTTGTTCCAAACTTTTAGAAGGTAGGATTTTACCATAGACAGTGGGAAGAAATGTTAGCGATTTCAAGCAGTAAAATAGCAGACTCAGTTTTGGTTATTAGGTTGAACTTTCTCATGGAGATGTTATGGCTGTATCTGAGGAATTACATTAAATAAATACCTCATTTAGGATTCTTACACTATCATAAATAGGAGGCAATGATGATCTGAATTAAGAATAAGAATAAAGATAGTAAGAAAAAAATAAACAATATATTGGTATGCAAATATGTTTCTATTAATTTAAATTGGTGAATTAGATTTATTTACATTACTAAGCTGGTATCTGATTTCAATGAATCAGATATGAGAACATGTAAGCGTATGATTAAAGGATGATATTCATACTAATGGCAACACTAATCACAATATACTAATACTTTGTGTTTACTACGCATTGTGACACACGTTTTAAAATTTTAATTGCATTTATTTATTCTCTAAATCGAAGGAGGTAGATTTCAGTGGTAAAATTGTAATATCTAATATTTATTGAGTAGTTGCTTTGCTTCAGGTACTGTGAAAAACTCTTTACACACATGTATTATTGTTTTCTTATTAGAGCTGTTGAACATAGCACGTTATCTGTCCATTTAAAATATGTAAAGTTTTAAATAAAGAAAATGACTAAATTTTGCCAAGTTTCAGAAGTAGTAGTCATCAAGCCCCAGTCTCTGTTAATACAAAGTGCAGGCTGTTAACCATTATCTTATTTATTTCAAAAAATTATATCTTCTAGTTAAATAGTGTAGGAGGAGAGAAATATAGAAGGAAGGGGTTATGGTAGGTGTATTTATATCTAACACTCTAGTGTTAGATAGCACATTGATACAAACTTAACGGCTTAAAACAACACAAATGTATTGTTTGTGAGAGCATCACCTCTCAGTTTATATGGCTCAGAAATCTAGAAACCTAGTGATTGGATTGTATCTGATGTGGCCAAAAAGGTGTCCCCAGCTGAGCTCTTATCTGAGGATCTGAGGAAGACCCAGACTCCAATCTCATTCTATTGCCGCAGTTTATTTCCATGTGGCTGCAGGTCCTGGGTCTCTGTTTTGATGCTGGCTGTCAGCTGGGTGCCCCTCTCTGCTCCTAGAGGCTTATACACTCATTTTTATATTGTCTTCCAGCATTGAAAGCCAGAAATATATGCTGCAAACTTCTCATTGTTTAGATCTCTTTGACGTCTGCTGCTGCTGCATCTCTCTGACTGACTTTCTGCCTTTCTTCTTCTGCCACCACCCAGGGAAATGTTTCTGCTCTATGAGCTCATTTTACTAGAAAAGCCCAAACCAGTTAATCTATATGCTAAGACCAATTGAAACCAGACATTAATTATATCTGCAAAATCCCTTCACAGCAGTACCACGGTGGGTATATAATTAAATAATTGTGTATTAGGCTGTTCTTGCCCTGCTATAAAGAAATACTAAGACTAGGTAATAGATGAAAAAAAAATAGATTTAATTGGCTTATGGTTCTGCAGGCAGTACATGGTCATCTGCTTCTGAGGAGACCTCAGGCTGCTTCCAATCATGGCAGAAGGCAAAGGAAGAACAGGCACATCACATGGCAAGAACAGAGCAAGAGAATGAATAGCCAGTAAAGTTACCACACGCTTGTAAATGACAGATCTCATGTGACCTCAGAATAAGAGCTCACTTATCACCATGGGGATGGTCTATCCATTGATGAGGGATCTGCTCCCATGTTCCAAACACCTTCCTCCAAGCCCCGCATTCCAACATTAGAAATTACAATTTAACATGAGATTTGGACAGGAACAAATATTCACACTCTATTAAACCAGAAGATGAGAATGTTGGAGGGTGGGGACCATTTTTAGAATTGTGTCTACCAAAGGAAGATAAAATTATGCACACACATGCAAACACACATACATACATGTACACACATACCTTCACATATATCCCTCAACAGAGTTAGAATTAATCAGCTTTTGGCCAGTGGTATAAACTATTGGTGTAAGTAATTTGTAGATGATGTCTGTTCAGATCCACAAGAGAGAGAGGCATGTGTCAACTCTGGGAACATTAACCGTAGATATGGGCAACAGGATTAGCAAAGAAAAAAAAAAAAAAAAAAAAAAAAAAAAAAAAAAAAAAAAAAAAAAAAAAAAAAAAAAAAAAAAAAAAAAAAAAAAAAAAAAAAAAAAACAGAATCTAAATAAAAACAGATGATCAAACAGAGAATGTTTATCTTCTTTCTGGAAGCCAAAGAGGGGAGCATTAAGGTAAGGAGATTTTTGATGTCAAATGCTGAACAAGCAAATAGTGGATTTGACCATCGTTATTAATTATCTTAGGAAAAAGACATGCATAATATTAAAAAGAAAAGATATGGTTTGTTTGTCCTCATGAAAAGTCCTTTTAAAATTTGACGCCTAATGTGGCAGTATGGGGAAGTTGGGCCTAGTGAGAGATCACTGGGTTATGGGGGTGGATTCTTCATGAGTGGGTTGGTGTCATTCTAGAGGTGGTAAATAAGTTCTCACTGTGGTTTGACTGCGTTAGTTCTTGTGGGGCTGGATTACTTTCCACTACGGTGGGTTGTTATAATGCTTGGCTGTCCCTCAGGGTTGCCTCCATCTTCACACATGTCCACTTCCCCTTTGACCTTCTCTACCATGTTATGACCTAACATGTGGCCCTCGCCAGGAGCCAAGCAGATGCCAGTACATGATTCTCATGCTTCCTAACCAGCAGAATTATAAGCTAAACAAAACTTTTTTTTTTTTTTTTTTTTTGTAAATTATTTAGGTTCATGTTTTTTGTTATGGCAGCACAAAATGCGGTAAAACCAACAGAGTGGCATAATTTTCTTTTCCTTTTTTCTTTGAAATGGGGTCTCACTCTACTGCTCAGGCTGGTGTGTAGTGGCACAATCATAGCTCACTGCAGCCTTGACACCCCAGGCTCAAGTGATCCTCCTCTTTCAGCCTCTTGTATAGCTAGGACCACAGGACCATGCCACCATGGCCAGTTAATTATTTTTAAAAATTTTTTTGTATGAACACGGTCTCACCATGTTGCCCAGGCTAATTTCTAATTCCTGTGCTCAAGTGATCCACCCACCCTGCCCTTCCAAAGTGTTGGGATTACAGGTATAAGCTACCATGCCCAACCTGATATTATTTGCAATCAATCTGATGACTTGTTGGACCTGACTCTTCAGCTCATGATGGGCAACTCTTTTCACAGAATCATTTGCAGTTCTATTAGCAAGGGTTAAACAGGCCTCAAGCTGCTGTTTAAATAGTGTATAATTCTCTATTGCGGATGGCATTATCTGCAATACAGAATTCGATCTTACTCCAGAAACCCTAGGTGACTAAAGTTGCTGCTGGAACTCTCCTATTAAGACTTGTGAGAAACTCTACACTGCATCCTATGTACCACCAGTACCTCTGGTGCCATGGGATCTGATGGTTCATTGGAAACAACAGGCAGTTCTACTGCATCCTGAACATGCTGCATATCTCTCTTTTGTTCTGACCTTTACTGAACAGTAAGAGATTATCAAGTTACTTTCTAAATGAGTCAAATCTGCATTCCAGAATGTTCTATTGGCTCTTTTCAAAACTTAAAGAGACCTACTAAATGTTGTTCCTCTTTTTGATAATAGAAATTTCAAGACACAATGACTTGACTTTGGGATTCCAGCATGCCCCAGACAACTAGAAGCACACCCATCCCTCAAAAATTAACCCAAAGTGATATCCCTCTGAATTTCTGTAATGTTATCTCCCCATCTTCCCATGTTCATGCATCTTCTGAGGATACCTAGACTATTTGCTACTTCTTACTTACCAAGTCTAATTCACATATCATCAATAGGGTGAACCAGTGTTATCCTCTGTGGAACGTCTACATGATAAATGTCCTGTGTACCACAGAGAGTGAATATGTTCATGGTGCACAGTCATAAATATGAGCTGCTTTTCATGGCAAGGGAATGGGAAATGTTCCTGCTCCTGCACAATGAGAATTGAAAATCAACAGCAATTTGCAAATCAACACTACTGTGTACTCTATGCTACAAGGTGAGCTGAACTTTTCTACTTAATCATACTACATGCTTAAAAACAGTTGGTCTAAGGCTATGGGTTGGTCACATTATGATAGTCAACTTTTATCTGTCAGAATTCATCTTAATTTTTTTTTCTAGTGCGTGACTAATAAACTGAGATATGATAAGGACCGACACTTCTGCATTCATTAAGTCTTTGAACATGGCACTAATCCTTGCCATTCTATTCAGAATGGAGTATTGCTTCAAACTTGTCATTAGCTGTGGTGAAAGGACTGGGGGACAGTCGCAAGGGCTTCCACTTGGTTTCTTCCACCCTAAAGTGGATAACTCTTATGCACAGGAAATCAGTATGAGAGTTCTTCAAGCTGCTAAAGATATCCATCCTGATTATGGACTCGACCACTGAGGAATGACCGTTCTACTGTGAAATGGATTCAGGACAGGACTTCATTTTTCCCCAACCTGAATAATCCCCCTCTCTTATTGTGGGGCAATGGTGGTGTTTGGGTGCTCTTTTTTTTCCCCCCATTTATTTATTTTATTGCATTTTAGGTTTTGGGGTACATGTGAAGAACATGCAAAATTGTTGCATAGGAACACAAGTGGCAGTGTGATTTGCTGCCTTCCTCCCCATCACCTACATCTGGCATTTCTCCCCCTGCTATCCCTCCCCAGCTCCCCACCCCCCACCGTCCCTCCCCTACTTCCCCCCAACTGACCCCAGTGTGTAGTGCTCCCCTCCCTGTGTCCATGTGCTCTCATCATTCAACACCCGCCTATGAGTGAGAACATGCGGTGTTTGATCTTCTGCTCCTCTGTCAGTTTGCTGAGAATGATGGTTTCCAGGTTCATCCATGTCCCCACAAAGGACCCAAACTCATCGTTTTTGATGGTTGCATAAATTCCATGGTGTATATGTGCCACATTTTCCCTATCCAGTCTAGGTGGGAGTGTAAATTAGTTCAACCATTGTGGAAGACAGTGTGGCGATTCCTCAAGGACATAGAAATAGAAATTCCATTTGACCCAGCAATCCCATTACTGGGTATATATCCAAAGGATTACAAATCGTTCTACTATAAGGACACGTATACACGAATGTTCATTGCAGCACTGTTTACAATAGCAAGGACGTGGAACCAACCCAAATGCCCATCGACGATAGACTGGATGGGTGCTCTTGTATTAGTGTCCATGCAGACGTTTAACAGAGTGTGAGAATTGAAGTGTTTTTCTATGTGACAGCATACAATTCCTCTGGAATAGTTTTATATCCCTTTGTGACAGGATTAGGAAAATTGATATGTAACATCCTTGTAGCAATGCTTGCAGGAGGTTTTTCCTCAAGAGGATGTATACTCCCTTTCCATGGATGTGCTCTTAATCTGAGAATTATTTTGTATCTGCTAATTGGGATAGTACTTTATATAGTCTAGATATAAACTTTATTATTTATTCAATATTATTTCTGTACCATTTCTTCTCTGCCATCCTTCTTGGACTCATACTACATATATTTTGGCATATTGAATATTGTCATCGATTTCCTCTGATCATACTCTTTTTATTTTAACATGCTTTTCCTCTGGATATTGGCTCATGGAAAACTTTTTATTTGAATTCAAAATCATTGATTATTTTTCTGCCATCTTACACTTCTTTTGAGAACTTTTAGTGGATTTTGCATTTTACTATTTTATTTTACAACTCTGTAATTTTTAATATAATTAATATTATTTGAGAGCCTATATTCACTGAGTCATTGTCACTGTGATTATCTTTTTTTTTGTACCTTTTCCAAAAAGGCTTAAAAATATAACCAAAGTCTAATAAAGTTAGCGCCAGTATATCCCTGGTTTTTGTTGTTGTTTGTTTGTTCCTTACTTTAAGTTCTGGGATACATGTGCAGAACATCTAGGTTTGTTACATAGGTATACATGTGCCATGGTGGTTTGCTGCACCCATCAACCCATCATCTAGGTTTTAAGTTTCACATGCATTAGGTAGTTGTCCTAATGTTCTCCCTCCCCTTGTCTCCCATCCCCCGACAGGCCACGGTGTGTGATGTTCCCCTCCCTGTGTTCACATATTCTCATTGTTCCCATTTGAACATATAACATATTTAAAATGGCTATTTTGAATTCTTTGCTCAAAATTTTAACTGTGGATATCCATAGACACTTTATATTTTATATTTATAGTCAATTTATATTGACTATTTTGTTTTTACAGTATTGGTGACATCTGTTATTTCTTCTCATGTCTTATAGTTTTCTAAGTATTTTATATTTTAGTAACATAGCAACTCTGCATTCTCAAGTTGTTCCGCTGAGGTTTGTATTGTATTCATTTAGTACCTACCCTGGGCTAAAATTGTAAAACCTGTCTTCCTTGTGGTGTGTCATTGATGCGTCTCTTCAGTTTTATTTTTATTATATTTGTTCTTAAGCCTGGATTCATTAAGGTTTGGCCCTGCATCTGTATAGCTGTGTAATGAGTGAAAGATTGGTCACAGACTGTGCCATCTACTCTCTGCTTATAGATCTATTTGTGGACAAAACAGTAGATTGAAAATATCAGTTTACTTTCAAGGAGGTCTCAGATTTCACTTTCTGCTCTTCTGCATCTCCTCTGGGCATTCGTGAAAACTCCATCAGGCAGCAAAGTGTAGATGGCTTCACATCTCTGTGCTGTCTACTATACATGCACCTAACTTTGGGTGACTCCTGCATGTGGAGATGTTTATTAATCTCCCTCTTGCTCTCTAACCTCACACAACTCCCTGTTAAATGCACAATGATTCCTGCAGTCCATTGCTTTCCCCCCAAAAATTTGAGTTTTGAGAGGCCCATTGCCACTAGACTTCCCTGTTCACTTGCTGCCAACATTACCATTTTAATGGATTCAAATCAAGCAATAAAAGTAAAGCTTTTGTTTTGTGAGTGTGTGTGTGTGTGTGTGTGTGTGTGTGTGTTTTGCATGATTTTTGTTTATCGTTTTTTTCTCCTCTCCCAGATAAAACTACTAACCAAGTAGATACACTTGGTGGAAGGGAGGTATAAGAGAATCCCCAGGCAAACACGCCACAGATGTTTGCTGTTTTTACTTGAAGCTTAGTATTATTCTTATTAAAAATGTTTTTTAAGCGTGTTTTATATTATTAGCCAAAGCCCAGGTCACTTTGGAACAGTTTTGTCTGGCTTTATAATTGCTCTGTGGGGGGGAGAGAATTTGTCAAATCTCTCAGTATGTCATTATGAAAGCACCCTACCTATGTTAACATTTTATAAGTTGTTACATACAGATTGGGTGAAGGGATATAGGGTGAATGAAAATCTTAATAGTGCTGGTAGTTTATAGAATGTAGATACAGGCCGGGCGCGGTGGCTGACGCCTGTAATCCCAGCACTTTGGGAGGCCGAGGCGGGTGGATCACGAGGTCAAGAGATTGAGACCATCCTGGTCAACACGGTGAAACCCCGTCTCTACTAAAAATACAAAAAATTAGCTGGGCATGGTGGTGCGTGCCTGTAGTCCCAGCTACTCAGGAGGCTGAGGCAGGAGAATTGCCTGAACCCAGGAGGCGGAGGTTGCGGTGGGCCGAGATCGCACCATTGCACTCCAGCCTGGGTAACAAGAGCGAAACTCCGTCTCAAAAAAAAAAAAAAAGAATGTAGATACAGTTTATCCAGGCAGATATATAGCACACGGATACAAAAAAGATCAAAGTAAAGGTGTCTAAAGTAGATTGAGAAAATACGTATTCATTGTAGCTCATTTATGTATCTAAAGTTAAGGTTATTCTTTTTCCATAGCTTATTCACACTGATGGTGAGAAACATAAAAATAATCCACTATCCTCCTATTCTCCTAATTAAGGTAACACTGTGTATTTATAAATGATTTTATTATTTTGATCTTAAATTCTAATAGATATCAATATAAAAGCTGTTTATATTTTTCCTCCACTTTTCTGACGCATTTGATACTCTAAGAGTGCAAGAGTAAAATTATATATTGTCATGACACTGTTTCTGGGTTCCTCTCATATTTATTCACCTTCTCTATGTTGAAGATAATCTGAGATCTGATTAGACAACAGCTTATTTCCAATAAAGTGACAGCTATAGTTTCTGCAATTAGTGCCCCTCGAGGCGTTTTCTTAGTATGTCGTTTCCTAGCTGTCTTCTTCTTAGTCAGTTTCCCTTATCTCAGATACCATTAGCCATGCAGATCGTTTGAGGTTTCTTTTTTTTTTTTGGGGGGGGGGGATGGAGTTTCGCTCTTGCTACCCAGGCTGGAGTGCAATGGCGCGATCTCGGCTCACCGCAACCTCCGCCTCCTGGGTTCAGGCAATTCTCCTGCCTCAACCTCCCGAGTAGCTGGGACTACAGGCGTGTGCCACCATGCCCAGCTAATTTTTGTATTTTTAGCAGAGACGGGGTTTCACCATGTTGACCAGAATGGTCTTGATCTCTTGACCTCGTGATCCAACCGTCTCGGCCTCCCAAAGTGCTGGGATTATAGGCGTGAGCCACCGCGGCCAGCCATCATTTGGGTCTTAACTTGACATTGGCTTAGACTTTCTATTTGCATCTTACACTGGCAGTTTACCTTACCCTTTCATACAGTTATGAAATCGAGTTTCTTAACCTCCAATCCAGATGCCTGTTGAATCATGTACTTGGTACTTGTGAGGACTTCTGAATTTTTTCTAAGCCACATAAGAGGAGACGGATAGTGTGGGGAGTGCCATGTTTGATCGCTTTTCCTAAATATGCTAGATCACTTCCTAGACGTGGCATACAGCCAGTTCTAGTGATTCACTTCTATACATGCTAAGCCATTAATTTAATCATAGTTTATTTTCTAACACACACTATATAGATATTGGCTCTTTGTCTCTCTCAAGGAGTTCAAAAGACAGGTAGAGAAGGCATACACTCTTCCTTAATATTTCACCGTAACCTACATAATATATCAGTATTTCATTACCTCCTTCCCACTGACATCATCTCTGCTGTGTGCACACTGGTTTTCTCCTAAAATAATGATCATAATAATAATAAGCAGAATTTACTTGTGCCTCAATTCTCAATGCTATTCCTCCCTGTAAAGATGGTTGCTTTTCTTTCTTCTATTTATGGTACAACAAATGCAGGAATTTTTGCTCCTTAGCTCAGCTAAAATCTTCCTTCTTGTATTCGTGATCAGGGAAAGTTAGGCACACAGATATGTTGAAAGGTGAGGAGAACAGAATTTATTAAAACAAAGCACTCAGCTAAAAAAGAGTGAGTCCCGCCAACAGCCTCCCACCCAGCAGACTGAGTAATAGGCCACTACTCAGGAGCCAAACAGGCCAGGATCCTCCCCACCGCTTAAGGTGGGAATTCCCGGTGGCTCCACCCCATTCTCCCAGTGAGCAGTTGGGCCCTTCCTCTGAGCCACTCCACATTAATTTATTTCCTTTACTACACATGTGTTAAGCGATGGAATTTTTCACAATGGGCATGTTTAGACAAGTGCCCTGTGCACAATGATCTGGACAGCATTTGGCTTTCTCCCATCTCCATCACAACTACAGTAACCTTCCCCAAAGCACTACAACTCAAGCTCTAAATATCAGGGAAATGAAACCAAAGCAATATTTCCAACAGAAAAGTATACATTTAAGGGTATTTCAAAATATTCTTTCTTATATTATTAATAAAAATTTTATTTTTAAAAATCCTTATGATTGTAAAAATAAAAATTGCCATTTTTGAGAGCTTAGTTTTAGCAGTACTCTAGTAGAATTTATATATATCTTTATCTTTATTCTCAGATAAAAACGTTGAATCTTAAACATTCTTAGTAAATATGTGGCAAAATGTGACATATTTGTTTCACTAGGGGAGCTAACACCTATCCAGTATTGAAAACAAGCCACACACACATGCATGCATATATGCATTCATGCAAACATGCAAAAGGAGAAAGGATTGTTTCCAGGGGTTAATGGTCAAATGTTTTATTTAATTTATTTATTAATTTGATGGTTTCATTCTGTCACCTAGGCTGGAGTGTAGTGGTGCCACCACAATTTACTAAAGACTCAAACTCCTAGGTGCAAATGATCCCTCCACTTCAGTCTCCTGAGTAGCTGGGAACACAGGTGCACCCTGTCCTCTCCAGCTATTTTTTTTAAAGTTATTTTATTGTATTTATTTTTTTGTAGAGCTGAGGTCTGTCACCTAGGCTGGTCTCAAATTCCTAGACTCAAGTGATCCTCTTGCCTTGGCCTTCTAAAGTTGTTGGGATTACAGGGATGAGCCACCATGCTCAGCCATCAGATGTTTTAAATTACGGTGATAGTAAAAGTAGAATTTGAAAGAGGTTTCTATTATCTCGCAATTGGTTTTAAATATTTGGCTAAGAGTAATACACTATTTTTCCATATGTAATTTCTTTTCTACTGAAGCTCTGCAAATAATTTAATTGTTAATATAATTTAGAGTTGATTTATCACTATAACTCTCGGTCGGGCTATTTTTATTTTATTAGATTTTTTTGGTTAAAAACAAAAGAATAGCATTAAGTCTAATATGCTGGAATTTTGTATAAACTAAGTCTTGCAGTGTTCAAAGACAGAAAATCATAGGACACGTGATGCTGTAATAAAAGTGGTTTCTAGTGAGTGTTGTAGGAAAGTCAAAGGAGGCACAATAAAACAAGCATGGAAAGATGGTCAACAGAGTCTGAAAGTCTGAAGGGAGGTTTGAAGGGAAACGGAAAAAGAAAAATAGATAAAAAGAATCATTTTTTGCTTTTCCATTGAGATAAACACGTTTTCTTTACAAGATAGAAGAAAGATGTAGTTTGTTCATATCTTAAACATATTTGTATAGTGAAGAAATGAAATATTCTGGGAAGTTACTCAAAAATCTATTAATAGTGATAGCTTCTGCAGAGTCCAAGCGGGGAGCTAGAAGAAATTTAAAGTGAACTTTTATTGTTTGAAATTTTTTTTTTACTATCTGATTTTTCTGCTATGCATATTTATAACTTTTATTATTTGTCTTTTTATACAATATGGATAGATTAAATAAATATGAAAAGTACATGGCTAGAATTAGCCTTGTAATTTTATGGTGATTTAAACAAATATAATCAAATTAATACTGTATTCTATTTTAATGTTGGTTTATCCTACCAGCATATAAACTGAATTATGGCAAGATCCATATATTTATTGCAAACTTATATTTTCATATTTTAGTACAGTAGCCAGTGTGTGGTGAAGAAATTTTTGTAAGGTTTGTGAAGAAATGCAAAGGGTTAAGAGCCATAAAGTGGATGAATATAGATCCTAGACAAAGAGGATACTCTTTTTGTAATTTTTTAATTTAAAAAAAATAGTATACTTTAAGTTGTGGGGTACATGTGCAGATCGTGCAGGACTGTTACATAGGTATACACATGCCATGGTGGTTTGCTGCATCCATCCCCTGTCACCTATATTAGGTATTTCTCCTAATGTTATCCCTCCCCAATCCTCCACCCCCTGATATCCCCTAGACATCCCACCCCCAAGAGGCTCTGGTGTGTGACGTTCTCCTCCCTGTGTCCATGTGTTCTCATTGTTCAACACTTACTTATGAGTGAGAATACTCGGTGTTTGGTTTTCTGTTCTTGTGTCAGTTTGCTGAGAATGATGGTTTCCAGCTTGATCCATGTTCTGCAAAGGTTATGAACTCATCCTATTTTATGGTTACATAGTATTCCATGGTGTATATGTGCCATATTTTGTTCCAGTCTATTATCCATGGGCATTTGGGTTGGTTCCAAGTCTTTGCTATTGTCAACAGTGCCGCAATGAACATATGTGTGCATGGGTCTTTATAATAGAACGATTTATAGAGGATGCCCTTTTCTACTAAATCTGGCAATCAAGATGGGGAGAGTTCAGGTAATTAAGGATTGTGATTGGTTTACCCACATGTTAGGCATTTCAAGGCTGATTGCACTGTTTTTCCTGTAACTTAAAAGGTAAGAATTCCATTGATGGAAACTGTGAAATAGGAAGGGTCATGTAATTTAGTGATGCAATGTAATTGTTTTAAGCAGATATGTTATAAAAAAATGTAAAGTTGAGTCCAACACAGAAACTTTTCTTAAGAATTGTATGTGCCATTCACATCAAATTTTGCCAATATTAAGGGCATTATGAGTCAATTGCTCTTAGCTTTCACAGGAATTATATTTTGCTAAATATCCATGCCACACTGAAATGTCACAATGTACTCATATAACTGTCCTCCAGAATGGACTGGATGTTTCTCTAAAACAGAGGCCACTTTCTTGTCTATAAATCAGCAACCTCAAAAAATTAAAATTAGAACTATCATATGATTCACACATCTGGGTGTGTATAAAGGAATTGTCATAAGAATATCAATGAAAAATCTGCACTTCCATATTCACTGAAGCATTACTCACAAGAGCCAAGATCTGGAAACTATCTAAATGTCTATTGATGGATGAATTGAAAAAGAAAATGTGGTATACACATGCAATGAAATATTATTCAGCCATATAATAAGAAAATACTACATAATTCCATTTATATGAAATATTTCAAATAGTCATAGTAACGGAGTAGAGTTCAGTCATTAAGTGTTAGTAGGGGGGGAAATAAGAAGTTGCCAGAATGGCTAGAATATAAGCAGGCAGAAAAACATGAAGAGAGAGACTGGCCTAGTCTGCCAGCCTACATCTTTCTCCTGTGCTGGGTGCTTCCTGCCCTCAAACATCAGACTCCATGTTCTTCAGTTTTGGAACTTAGGGTGCCTCTCCTTACTCCTCAGCCAGCAGACAGCCTACTGTGGGACCTTGTGATTCTGTGAATTAATACTTAATATACTTTCCTTTATATATACATATATCCATTCCATTCATTCTGTCTCTCTAGAAACCCCTAATATAATTACTATTAATGGAGACTAAGTTATGTCAAGTTATACACTTGATAAAATGTCCAACTTAACGTTTTAGGGAAAAATGAGAGAAAGAGGTGATAAAGGTATTGTAAATGTTATTAATAGAATAAATATTCAGCAAGTTGTACCAAATTTTAAATTTAAGTATGTGGGGCCATTGCAAAATAGTATATTTTTCTTATGCATCTACTTGTAAAAATGCTACATGATTTTATATGTGCCTTTGACTGACATTAAGGTAACTTTTTCTTCACTATTGATTTGAAAATTTTATTGTTTTATGAATTTCACTACAAAAAGCTCAACTTAATGGTAACTTGATAGTATTATATAAAATCTATGCTGCTTATAACTTAGATTGTGTCTTCAGTACTATTTTATGCTTGGAAAGTCCAGGAAAACAGTATGATTAATTTCTGAGGCTCCAGGAGTGGTAGAAGTTTGTAGGCGTCTTTTCTTCTTATTTCTTAGTTTTCAGAACATCTCCATATGGCTAGGTTTTTTACTACCCTAGTGAAACTAGCCTCCAAGCAATATCAAGACCAATTTCTCTTGAGCAATTTCAAGAGAGTAGCACTCATTTTTTTTTTCAAGTTATAGACTACCAACTAAAGTCCACATGTTTTAGCTACAAGATGTGTATCACCCCTTATGTTTGGCCCACAGAATGATCTCAACTTAAGAAAATATATTTATACCCTAAATATAGGCAGTGACCCTATCTTCAAAATAAATCCAAATGAATATATTAGTCCTACAATAAATTTAATAGATTTTATGTTAGAATTATGTGGACAGACATACTACAGTTATTACTAATACTTTCTGCTTCTATGTCTGAAATAGCGGCCAGTTTCTAAAATTATCTACCAAGTGATATAGAAGACCCCTGATAAAAAAGAAGGTGACTTGATGCTAAGCATCAAAAAGTTTTTGAATTTTGATGCTTAGCACATTACAAATGCTCAATACGTACATTATGTAGAAAGGATTATTTAGAATTTATATTACTTCTCGCTTCCAAAGACTGTCATTATTTAGAAAATTTTAGATTATTTTCTGCTGCATGAAATAACGACTTTACACATTTCTCAGATAGCTATAACAATATATGATTCAGCCAAATTCATGACACTTCTGCAGAATTATGCTTCTCCGCATGCTGATTCATTTTTTTTTTTTTTTTTACCATTTAAAAATAGAAGATTGCCTTCTAAGTTTTCCTTAGAAGGGCTTTGAAATTTGTGCTGGCTAAGATCCCCTAATAATATTCACTCGGTATATGATAAACATACATTTTGCAGGTCTGATCCACATAACTTATGAGTAAATTATTATTATTATTTTTTAAGATGGGGCCTTCCTCTGTCGCTGAAACTGGAGTACAGTGGCTCAGTCATAGATGATAGCTTACTGCAGCCTTGAACTCTTGGGTTCAGCAATTCTGCTGCCTCAGTTACTCAGCAGCTGAGACTATAGGCATGTGCCACCATGCCTAGCTGATTTTTAAAATTTTTTTGTAGAAACGGGGTTTTGCTATGTTTCACAGGCTGCTTTCAAACTCATGCCTTCATGCTTTTGAACTCATTCCTCTTGCCTCAGCATACCAAAGCTCTGGGATTAGAGGCTTCAGCCACCCCATCTAGCTTGAATTGAAATTTTTAAGGGAAGGGCTTATAGATCTGATGCTTAAGAAGTAAAATTAGTTAATTTTTACAATTATACCATTACTTAAGTATATGAAATACTAATTAAATTTGTTTTGCTTGTATTTGTTCCTATGGAAAAATCTGACTAAAGTTTATTGCAGAAAGATAGCCTTGTATCTATCTTTTATGCTCTGGATTTTATGTTTTTCATATATGATTTTCTTCTATATGTTTTATTTCTGTGATATAAGTTATCGTAATGAGGAAACAGTTTACTCACTTTTCATTACTATTAGTTCTTTTATAAAACTTCTACATAAATGCATTAGAGAATATCAAAAATAGCTTTCAGTTTGGCACATGAATTTATACTTTTCTATTGAAAATATTTCCCAATTCTGATTACTAAGTATAACAAAATGTTAAGAATTGAAGTATTTTAGAATTTTTTTTTGTAAGTGAATTACATATCCATGTGTTATGAGTTGAATTGAGTCCACCCGTAAAAGATACCTTGAAGTTCTAATGCCAGTACCTCAGAATGTAACTATGTAAAAACAGGTTCTTTACATAGGAAATAAAATTATTAATAAAATGATGTCATTGGGCTGGTTTCTGTTTAAGAAGGCCTTAGCAGTTCTCCACTTGGCTAAACTTTAGACAAGTTTCTTCCTGACTCTGGGCCCCTGGAAGCCTTTTCTTAGATTTACTTAGAAAACGTGTTATTATAAATTTTTTCTCCTATCCTTTGGGATGTAAATTTTCTCCCAGCTTCTTTCCAGTTTTCTACCCCAGGAATATCTTTCTCAAGGACCTGGGAACCATCTCTTTAAAATATAATTATCAAAAAGGATAGTGCCCCTATTTCTCAGTCTCTGTGGAAGTGAGGACCCCAACCTCAATAAGCACCAATTACCAAATATAGAAGGTCTAATTCCTGTAATTAACCTCCCCTGTAATGTCTTCCAGTACTTTCCCAGGGCCTGAAAACTCTTGCCATTTATTTCTACATGATGGAGTCCAATCTCTCCCCTATTGTCATCGTCTTGACCTCTTTTGCAATAGTCTTTGAAAAAAGTCTACCTTACCCTCACGTGTTTAAATTGCTGGGTGCAATTTCTATTTGACAACTTCAATCTAATATGACTGCTGTTCTTTAAAAGGAGAAAATCTGGACATAGAGGCAGACATGCATATAGGGAAAATGCCATGTAAAGATGAAGGCGGAGGCCGGGCATGGTGGCTCATGCCTGTAATCACAGCAGTTTGGGAGGCCAAGGTGAGTGGATCAATAGGTCAGGAGCTGGAGACCAGCCTGGCCAATATGGTGAAACCCTATCTCTACTAAAAGTACAAAAAATTAGTTGGGAGAGGTGGTGGATGCCTATAATCCCAGCTACTTGAGTGGCTGAGGCAGGGGAATTGCTTGAACCCGGGAGGTGGAGGTTGCAGTGAGCCAAGACTCTGCCAACTGCACTCCAGCCTAGACTACAGAGCAAGACTCAATCTCAAAAAAAACAAGAAAACAAAAAACAGAAA